>NW_027017450.1:0-90446 GCF_036013445.1 Caloenas nicobarica | reverse complement strand
AGGGACCGACAGGGCCCGACAGAGCCCGACAGGGCCCGATAGAGCCCGACAGAGCCCGACAGGGCCCAGTAGAGCCCGACAGAGCCCGACAGAGCCCGACAGAGCCCGACAGAGCCCAGTAGAGCCCGACAGAGCCCGACAGAGCCCGACAGGGCCCGACAGAGCCCGACAGGGCCCAGTAGAGCCCGACAGAGCCCGACAGAGCCCAGTAGAGCCTGACAGAGCCCGACAGAGACCGACAGAGCCCGACAGAGCCCAGTAGAGCCCGACAGAGCCCGACAGGGCCCGACAGGGCCCGACAGGGCCCAGTAGAGCCCGACAGAGCCCGACAGAGCCCAGTAGAGCCCAGTAGAGCCCGACAGAGCCCGACAGGGCCCGACAGAGCCCGACAGAGCCCGACAGGGCCCGACAGGGCCCGACAGAGCCCGACAGAGCCCGACAGGGCCCGACAGGGCCCAGTAGAGCCCGACAGAGCCCGACAGAGCCCAGTAGAGCCCAGTAGAGCCCGACAGGGCCCGACAGGGCCCGACAGGGCCCAGTAGAGCCCGACAGAGCCCGACAGAGCCTGACAGGGCCCGACAGGGCCCGACAGGGCCCGACAGACCCCGACAGAGCCCGACAGGGCCCAGTAGAGCCCGACAGAGCCCGACAGAGCCCGACAGAGCCCGACAGGGCCCGACAGGGCCCGACAGGGCCCAGTAGAGCCCGACAGAGCCCGACAGGGCCCGACAGAGCCCGACAGAGCCCGACAGAGCCCGACAGGGCCCAACAGGGCCCAGTAGAGCCCGACAGAGCCCGACAGAGCCCGACAGGGCCCGACAGGGCCCGACAGGGCCCGACAGAGCCCAGTAGAGCCCGACAGAGCCCGACAGAGCCCGACAGAGCCCGACAGGGCCCGACAGAGCCCGACAGAGCCCAGTAGATCCCAACAGAGCCCAACAGAGCCCGACAGAGCCCGACAGAGCCCGACAGGGCCCGACAGAGCCCGACAGAGCCCGACAGGGCCCAGTAGAGCCCGACAGAGCCCGACAGAGCCCGACAGGGCCCGACAGGGCCCGACAGAGCCCGACAGAGCCCGACAGGGCCCAGTAGAGCCCGACAGAGCCCGACAGAGCCCGACAGAGCCCGACAGGGCCCGACAGGGCCCGACAGATACCGACAGAGCCCGACAGGGCCCGACAGAGCCCAACAGAGCCCAACAGAGCCCAGTAGAGCCCGACAGAGCCCGACAGAGCCCGACAGAGCCCGACAGGGCCCGACAGATCCCGACAGGGCCCGATAGAGCCCGACAGAGCCCGACAGGGCCCAGTAGAGCCCGACAGAGCCCGACAGAGCCCAGTAGAGCCCGACAGAGCCCGACAGAGCCCGACAGAGCCCGACAGGGCCCGACAGAGCCCGACAGGGCCCGACAGGGCCCAGTAGAGCCCGACAGAGCCCGACAGAGCCCGACAGATCCCGACAGGGCCCGACAGAGCCCGACAGAGCCCGACAGAGCCCGACAGGGCCCGACAGAGCCCGACAGGGCCCGACAGAGCCCGACAGGGCCCAGTAGAGCCCGACAGAGCCCGACAGAGCCCGACAGGGCCCGACAGAGCCCAGTAGAGCCCAGTAGAGCCCGACAGAGCCCGACAGAGCCCGACAGAGCCCGACAGAGGCCCGCAAGGGCCCAGTAGAGCCCGACAGAGCCCGACAGAGCCCGACAGGGCCCAGTAGAGCCCGACAGAGCCCGACAGAGCCCGACAGGGCCCGACAGAGCCCAGTAGAGCCCAGTAGAGCCCGACAGAGCCCGACAGAGCCCGACAGAGCCCGACAGGGCCCGACAGAGCCCGACAGAGCCCGACAGGGCCCAGTAGAGCCCGACAGAGCCCGACAGGGCCCGACAGGTCCCGACAGGGCCCGACAGAGCCCGACAGGGCCCGAAAGTGCCCGACAGAGCCCGACAGAGCCCGACAGGGCCCGACAGGGCCCGACAGAGCCCGACAGAGCCCGACAGAGCCCAGTAGAGCCCGACAGAGCCCGACAGAGCCCGACAGAGCCCGACAGGTTCCGGCAGAGCCCGACAGGGCCCGACAGAGCCCGACAGAGCCCAGTAGAGCCCGACAGAGCCCGACAGAGCCCGACAGGGCCCAGTAGAGCCCAGTAGAGCCCGACAGAGCCCAGTAGAGCCCGACAGAGCCCGACAGAGCCCGACAGAGCCCGACAGGGCCCAGTAGAGCCCGACAGAGCCCGACAGAGCCCGACAGGGCCCGACAGGGCCCGACAGAGCTCGAAAGAGCCCGACAGGGTCCGACAGGGCCCAGTAGAGCCCGACAGGGCCCGACAGAGCCCGACAGAGCCCAGTAGAGCCCAACAGAGCCCAACAGAGCCTGACAGAGCCCGACAGAGCCCGACAGGGCCCGACAGAGCCCGACAGGGCCCGACAGAGCCCAGTAGAGCCCGACAGAGCCCGACAGAGCCCGACAGGGCCCGACAGGGCCCAGTAGAGCCCGACAGAGCCCGACAGAGCCCGACAGGGCCCGACAGGGCCCAGTAGAGCCCGACAGAGCCCGACAGAGCCCGACAGGGCCCGATAGGGCCCGACAGAGCCCGACAGAGCCCGACAGGGCCCGACAGGGCCCGACAGAGCCCGACAGAGCCCGACAGGGCCCGACAGAGCCCGACAGAGCCCAACAGAGCCCAGTAGAGCCCGACAGAGCCCGACAGAGCCCGACAGAGCCCGACAGAGCCCGACAGGGCCCGACAGATCCCGACAGGGCCCGATAGAGCCCGACAGAGCCCGACAGGGCCCAGTGGAGCCCGACAGAGCCCGACAGAGCCCGACAGAGCCCGACAGAGCCCAGTAGAGCCCGACAGAGCCCGACAGAGCCCGACAGAGCCCGACAGGGCCCGACAGAGCCCGACAGGGCCCAGTAGAGCCCGACAGAGCCCGACAGAGCCCGACAGAGCCCAGTAGAGCCCGACAGAGCCCAGTAGAGCCCGACAGAGCCCGACATAGCCCGACAGAGCCCAACAGAGCCCGACAGGGCCCGACAGGGCCCGACAGGCCCCAGTAGAGTCCGACAGAGCCCGACAGAGCCCAGTAGAGCCCGGTAGAGCCCGACAGAGCCCGACAGAGCCCGACAGGGCCCGACAGAGCCCGACAGAGCCCGACAGGGCCCGACAGGGCCCGACAGAGCCCGACAGAGCCCGACAGGGCCCGACAGGGCCCAGTAGAGCCCGACAGAGCCCGACAGAGCCCAGTAGAGCCCAGTAGAGCCCGACAGGGCCCGACAGGGCCCGACAGGGCCCAGTAGAGCCCGACAGAGCCCGACAGAGCCTGACAGGG
Source organism: Caloenas nicobarica (assembly GCF_036013445.1). NCBI lineage: Eukaryota > Metazoa > Chordata > Aves > Columbiformes > Columbidae > Caloenas > Caloenas nicobarica. The sequence continues at coordinate 87,121 of NW_027017450.1, read as the reverse complement.
CCCGACAGGGCCCGACAGGGCCCGACAGAGCCCGACAGAGCCCGACAGGGCCCAGTAGAGCCCGACAGAGCCCGACAGAGCCCGACAGAGCCCGACAGGGCCCGACAGGGCCCGACAGGGCCCAGTAGAGCCCGACAGAGCCCGAGAGAGCCCGACAGAGCCCGACAGGGCCCGACAGAGCCCGACAGAGCCCGACAGAGCCCGACAGGGCCCAGTAGAGCCCGACAGAGCCCGACAGAGCCCGACAGGGCCCGACAGGGCCCGACAGGGCCCGACAGAGCCCGACAGAGCCCAGTAGAGCCCGACAGAGCCCGACAGAGCCCGACAGAGCCCGACAGGGCCCGACAGAGCCCGACAGAGCCCGACAGGGCCCAGTAGAGCCCGACAGAGCCCGACAGAGCCCGACAGAGCCCGACAGAGCCCAGTAGAGCCCGACAGAGCCCGACAGAGCCCGACAGAGCCCGACAGGGCCCGACAGAGCCCGACAGGGCCCAGTAGAGCCCGACAGAGCCCGACAGAGCCCAGTAGAGCCTGACAGAGCCCGACAGAGACCGACAGAGCCCGACAGCGCCCAGTAGAGCCCGACAGAGCCCGACAGGGCCCGACAGGGCCCGACAGGGCCCAGTAGAGCCCGACAGAGCCCGACAGAGCCCAGTAGAGCCCAGTAGAGCCCGACAGAGCCCGACAGGGCCCGACAGAGCCCGACAGGGCCCGACAGAGCCCGACAGAGCCCGACAGGGCCCGACAGGGCCCGACAGAGCCCGACAGAGCCCGACAGGGCCCGACAGGGCCCAGTAGAGACCGACAGAGCCCGACAGAGCCCAGTAGAGCCCAGTAGAGCCCGACAGGGCCCGACAGGGCCCGACAGGGCCCAGTAGAGCCCGACAGAGCCCGACAGAGCCCGACAGGGCCCGACAGGGCCCGACAGAGCCCGACAGAGCCCGACAGGGCCCAGTAGAGCCCGACAGAGCCCGACAGAGCCCGACAGGGCCCGACAGGGCACGACAGGGCCCAGTAGAGCCCGACAGAGCCCGACAGAGCCCGACAGAACCCGTCAGAGCCCGACAGAGCCCGACAGAGCCCGACAGGGCCCGACAGGGCCCGACAGAGCCCGACAGGGCCCAGTAGAGCCCGACAGAGCCCGACAGAGCCCGACAGAACCCGTCAGAGCCCGACAGAGCCCGACAGGGCCCGACAGGGCCCAGCAGAGCCCGACAGAGCCCGACAGAGCCCGACAGAGTCCGACAGAGCCCGACAGGGCCCGACAGGGTCCGACAGGGCCCAGTAGAGCCCGACAGAGCCCGACAGAGCCCGACAGAGCCCGACAGGGCCCAGTAGAGCCCGACAGAGCCCGACAGAGCCCGACAGGGCCCAGTAGAGCCCGACAGAGCCCGACAGAGCCCGACAGGGCCCGACAGAGCCCAGTAGAGCCCAGTAGAGCCCGACAGAGCCCGACAGAGCCCGACAGAGCCCGACAGAGCCCGACAGGGCCCGACAGAGCCCGACAGAGCCCGACAGGGCCCAGTAGAGCCCGACAGAGCCCGACAGAGCCCGACAGAGCCCGACAGAGCCCGACAGGGCCCGACAGAGCCCGACAGAGCCCGACAGGGCCCAGTAGAGCCCGACAGAGCCCGACAGGGCCCGACAGGTCCCGACAGGGCCCGACAGAGCCCGACAGGGCCCGAAAGTGCCCGACAGAGCCCGACAGAGCCCGACAGGGCCCGACAGGGCCCGACAGAGCCCGACAGAGCCCGACAGAGCCCAGTAGAGCCCGACAGAGCCCGACAGAGCCCGACAGAGCCCGACAGGTTCCGGCAGAGCCCGACAGGGCCCGACAGAGCCCGACAGAGCCCAGTAGAGCCCGACAGAGCCCGACAGAGCCCGACAGAGCCCGACAGGGCCCAGTAGAGCCCAGTAGAGCCCGACAGAGCCCAGTAGAGCCCGACAGAGCCCGACAGAGCCCGACAGAGCCCGACAGGGCCCAGTAGAGCCCGACAGAGCCCGACAGAGCCCGACAGGGCCCGACAGGGCCCGACAGAGCCCGAAAGAGCCCGACAGGGTCCGACAGGGCCCAGTAGAGCCCGACAGGGCCCGACAGAGCCCGACAGAGCCCAGTAGAGCCCAACAGAGCCCAACAGAGCCTGACAGAGCCCGACAGAGCCCGACAGAGCCCGACAGAGCCCAGTAGAGCCCGACAGAGCCCGACAGAGCCCGACAGAGCCCGACAGGGCCCAGTAGAGCCCGACAGAGCCCGACAGAGCCCGACAGAGCCCGACAGGGCCCGACAGGGCCCGACAGAGCCCGACAGAGCCCGACAGGGCCCAGTAGAGCCCGACAGAGCCCGACAGAGCCCGACAGAGCCCGACAGGGCCCGACAGGGCCCAGTAGAGCCCGACAGAGCCCGACAGAGCCCGACAGGGCCCGACAGGGCCCGACAGAGCCCGACAGAGCCCGACAGGGCCCAGTAGAGCCCGACAGAGCCCGACAGAGCCCGACAGGGCCCGACAGGGCACGACAGGGCCCAGTAGAGCCCGACAGAGCCCGACAGAGCCCGACAGAACCCGTCAGAACCCGACAGAGCCCGACAGAGCCCGACAGGGCCCGACAGGGCCCGACAGAGCCCGACAGGGCCCAGTAGAGCCCGACAGAGCCCGACAGAGCCCGACAGAACCCGTCAGAGCCCGACAGAGCCCGACAGGGCCCGACAGGGCCCGACAGGGCCCGACAGAGCCCGACAGAGTCCGACAGAGCCCGACAGAGCCCGACAGGGTCCGACAGGGCCCAGTAGAGCCCGACAGAGCCCGACAGAGCCCGACAGAGCCCGACAGAGCCCGACAGAGCCCGACAGGGCCCAGTAGAGCCCGACAGAGCCCGACAGAGCCCGACAGGGCCCAGTAGAGCCCGACAGAGCCCGACAGAGCCCAGTAGAGCCCGACAGAGCTCGACAGGGCCCGACAGAGCCCAGTAGAGCCCAGTAGAGCCCGACAGAGCCCGACAGAGCCCGACAGAGCCCGACAGGGCCCGACAGAGCCCGACAGAGACCGACAGGGCCCAGTAGAGCCCGACAGAGCCCGACAGGGCCCGACAGGTCCCGACAGGGCCCGACAGAGCCCGACAGGGCCCGAAAGTGCCCGACAGAGCCCGACAGAGCCCGACAGGGCCCGACAGGGCCCGACAGAGCCCGACAGAGCCCAGTAGAGCCCGACAGAGCCCGACAGAACCCGACAGAGCCCGACAGGTTCCGGCAGAGCCCGACAGGGCCCGACAGAGCCCGACAGAGCCCAGTAGAGCCCGACAGAGCCCGACAGAGCCCGACAGAGCCCGACAGGGCCCAGTAGAGCCCAGTAGAGCCCGACAGAGCCCAGTAGAGCCCGACAGAGCCCGACAGAGCCCGACAGAGCCCGACAGGGCCCAGTAGAGCCCGACAGAGCCCGACAGAGCCCGACAGGGCCCGACAGGGCCCGACAGAGCCCGAAAGAGCCCGACAGGGTCCGACAGGGCCCAGTAGAGCCCGACAGGGCCCGACAGAGCCCGACAGAGCCCAGTAGAGCCCAACAGAGCCCAACAGAGCCTGACAGAGCCCGACAGAGCCCGACAGGGCCCGACAGAGCCCGACAGGGCCCGACAGAGCCCAGTAGAGCCCGACAGAGCCCGACAGAGCCCGACAGGGCCCGACAGGGCCCAGTAGAGCCCGACAGAGCCCGACAGAGCCCGACAGGGCCCTACAGGGCCCAGTAGAGCCCGACAGAGCCCGACAGAGCCCGACAGGGCCCGATAGGGCCCGACAGAGCCCGACAGAGCCCGACAGGGCCCGACAGGGCCCGACAGAGCCCGACAGGGCCCGATAGGGCCCGACAGAGCCCGACAGAGCCCAGTAGAGCCCGACAGAGCCCGACAGAGCCCGACAGAGCCCGACAGAGCCCGACAGGGCCCGACAGATCCCGACAGGGCCCGATAGAGCCCGACAGAGCCCGACAGGGCCCAGTAGAGCCCGACAGAGCCCGACAGAGCCCGACAGAGCCCGACAGAGCCCAGTAGAGCCCGACAGAGCCCGACAGAGCCCGACAGAGCCCGACAGGGCCCGACAGAGCCCGACAGGGCCCAGTAGAGCCCGACAGAGCCCGACAGACCCCGACAGAGCCCAGTAGAGCCCGACAGAGCCCGACATAGCCCGACAGAGCCCAACAGAGCCCGACAGGGCCCGACAGGGCCCGACAGGGCCCAGTAGAGTCCGACAGAGCCCGACAGAGCCCAGTAGAGCCCGGTAGAGCCCGACAGAGCCCGACAGTGCCCGACAGAGCCCGACAGGGCCCGACAGAGCCCGACAGAGCCCGACAGGGCCCGACAGGGCCCGACAGAGCCCGACAGAGCCCGACAGGGCCCGACAGGGCCCAGTAGAGCCCGACAGAGCCCGACAGAGCCCAGTAGAGCCCAGTAGAGCCCGACAGGGCCCGACAGGGCCCGACAGGGCCCAGTAGAGCCCGACAGAGCCCGACAGAGCCTGACAGGTCCCGACAGGGCCCGACAGAGCCTGACAGGTCCCGACAGAGCCCGACAGGGCCCAGTAGAGCCCGACAGAGCCCGACAGAGCCCGACAGAGCCCGACAGGGCCCGACAGGGCCCGACAGGGCCCAGTAGAGCCCGACAGAGCCCGACAGAGCCCGACAGAGCCCGACAGGGCCCGACAGAGCCCGACAGAGCCCGACAGGGCCCGACAGGGCCCAGTAGAGCCCGACAGAGCCCGACAGAGCCCGACAGGGCCCGACAGGGCCCGACAGGGCCCGACAGAGCCCGACAGAGCCCAGTAGAGACCGACAGAGCCCGACAGAGCCCGACAGGGCCCGACAGAGCCCGACAGAGCCCGACAGGGCCCAGTAGAGCCCGACAGAGCCCGACAGAGCCCGACAGAGCCCGACAGGGCCCAGTAGAGCCCGACAGAGCCCGACAGAGCCCGACAGAGCCCAGTAGAGCCCGACAGAGCCCAGTAGAGCCCGACAGAGCCCGACATAGCCCGACAGAGCCCAACAGAGCCCGACAGGGCCCGACAGGGCCCGACAGGGCCCAGTAGAGTCCGACAGAGCCCGACAGAGCCCAGTAGAGCCCGGTAGAGCCCGACAGAGCCCGACAGTGCCCGACAGAGCCCGACAGGGCCCGACAGAGCCCGACAGAGCCCGACAGGGCCCGACAGGGCCCGACAGAGCCCGACAGAGCCCGACAGGGCCCGACAGGGCCCAGTAGAGCCCGACAGAGCCCGACAGAGCCCAGTAGAGCCCAGTAGAGCCCGACAGGGCCCGACAGGGCCCGACAGGGCCCAGTAGAGCCCGACAGAGCCCGACAGAGCCTGACAGGTCCCGACAGGGCCAGACAGAGCCTGACAGGTCCCGACAGAGCCCGACAGGGCCCAGTAGAGCCCGACAGAGCCCGACAGAGCCCGACAGAGCCCGACAGGGCCCGACAGGGCCCGACAGGGCCCAGTAGAGCCCGACAGAGCCCGACAGAGCCCGACAGAGCCCGACAGGGCCCGACAGAGCCCGACAGAGCCCGACAGGGCCCGACAGGGCCCAGTAGAGCCCGACAGAGCCCGACAGAGCCCGACAGAACCCGTCAGAGCCCGACAGAGCCCGACAGGGCCCGACAGGGCCCGACAGGGCCCAGTAGAGCACGACAGAGCCCGACAGAGCCCGACAGAGTCCGACAGAGCCCGACAGGGCCCGACAGGGCCCGACAGGGTCCGACAGGGCCCAGTAGAGCCCGACAGAGCCCGACAGAGCCCGACAGAGCCCGACAGAGCCCGACAGGGCCCAGTAGATCCCGACAGAGCCCGACAGAGCCCGACAGGGCCCAGTAGAGCCCGACAGAGCCCGACAGAGCCCAACAGGGCCCGACAGAGCCCAGTAGATCCCAGTAGAGCCCGACAGAGCCCGACAGGGCCCGACAGAGCCCGACAGAGCCCGACAGGGCCCAGTAGAGCCCGACAGAGTCCGACAGGGCCCGACAGGGCCCGACAGGGCCCGACAGAGCCCGACAGAGCCCGACAGGGCCCGAAAGTGCCCGACAGAGCCCGACAGAGCCCGACAGAGCCCGACAGGGCCCGACAGAGCCCGACAGAGCCCGACAGAGCCCAGTAGAGCCCGACAGAGCCCGACAGAGCCCGACAGAGCCCACTAGAGCCCGACAGAGCCCAGTAGAGCCCGACAGAGCCCGACATAGCCCGCAGAGCCCGACAGAGCCCGACAGGGCCCGACAGGGCCCGACAGGGCCCAGTAGAGCCCGACAGGAGCCCGACAGAGCCCAGTAGAGCCCAGTAGAGCCCGACAGAGCCCGACAGGGCCCGACAGAGCCCGACAGGGCCCGACAGAGCCCGACAGAGCCCGACAGGGCCCGACAGGGCCCGACAGAGCCCGACAGAGCCCGACAGGGCCCGACAGGGCCCAGTAGAGCCCGACAGAGCCCGACAGAGCCCAGTAGAGCCCAGTAGAGCCCGACAGGGCCCGACAGAGCCCGACAGAGCCCGACAGAGCCCGACAGGGCCCGACAGAGCCCGACAGAGCCCGACAGGGCCCGACAGAGCCCGACAGAGCCCGACAGGGCCCAGTAGAGCCCGACATAGCCCGACAGAGCCCGACAGGCCCGACAGGGCCCGACAGGGCCCAGTAGAGCCCGAGAGAGCCCGACAGGGCCCGACAGGGCCCGACAGAGCCCGACAGAGCCCGACAGGGCCCGACAGGGCCCGACAGAGCCCGACAGGGCCCGACAGGGCCCGACAGATACCGACAGAGCCCGACAGGGCCCGACAGAGCCCGACAGGGCCCGACAGGGCCCGACAGAGCCCGACAGGGCCCGACAGGGCCCGACAGATACCGACAGAGCCCGACAGGGCCCGACAGAGCCCAACAGAGCCCAACAGAGCCCAGTAGAGCCCGACAGAGCCCGACAGAGCCCGACAGAGCCCGACAGGGCCCGACAGATTCCGACAGGGCCCGATAGAGCCCGACAGAGCGCGACAGGGCCCAGTAGAGCCCGACAGAGCCCGACAGAGCCCGACAGAGCCCGACAGAGCCCAGTAGAGCCCGACAGAGCCCGACAGAGCCCGACAGAGCCCGACAGGGCCCGACAGAGCCCGACAGAGCCCGACAGAGCCCGACAGATCCCGACAGGGCCCGACAGAGCCCGACAGAGCCCGACAGAGCCCGACAGGGCCCGACAGAGCCCGACAGGGCCCGACAGGGCCCGACAGAGCCCGACAGGGCCCGACAGGGCCCGACAGGGCCCGACAGGGCCCGACAGAGCCCGACAGGGCCCGACAGGGCCCGACAGGGCCCGACAGAGCCCGACAGAGCCCGACAGGGCCCGACAGGGCCCAGTAGAGCCCGACAGAGCCCGACAGAGCCCGACAGGGCCCGACAGGGCACGACAGGGCCCAGTAGAGCCCGACAGAGCCCGATAGAGCCCGACAGAACCCGTCAGAGCCCGACAGAGCCCGACAGAGCCCGACAGGGCCCGACAGGGCCCGACAGAGCCCGACAGGGCCCAGTAGAGCCCGACAGAGCCCGACAGAGCCCGACAGAACCCGTCAGAGCCCGACAGAGCCCGACAGGGCCCGACAGGGCCCGACAGGGCCCAGTAGAGCGCGACAGAGCCCGACAGAGCCCGACAGAGCCCGACAGAGTCCGACAGAGCCCGACAGGGCCCGACAGGGTCCGACAGGGCCCAGTAGAGCCCGACAGAGCCCGACAGAGCCCGACAGAGGCCGACAGAGCCCGACAGGGCCCAGTAGAGCCCGACAGAGCCCGACAGAGCCCGACAGGGCCCAGTAGAGCCCGACAGAGCCCGACAGAGCCCGACAGGGCCCGACAGAGCCCAGTAGAGCCCAGTAGAGCCCGACAGAGCCCGACAGAGCCCGACAGAGCCCGACAGGGCCCGACAGAGCCCGACAGGGCCCGACAGGGCCCAGTAGAGCCCGACAGAGCCCGACAGAGCCCGATAGAGCCCGACAGGGCCCGACAGAGCCCGACAGAGCCCGACAGAGCCCAGTAGAGCCCGACAGAGCCCGACAGAGCCCGACAGAGCCCGACAGGGCCCGACAGGGCCCGACAGGGCCCAGTAGAGCCCGACAGAGCCCGACAGAGCCCGACAGAGCCCGACAGGGCCCGACAGGGCCCAGTAGAGCCCGACAGAGCCCGACAGAGCCCGACAGAGCCCGACAGAACCCGACAGAGCCCGACAGAGCCCGACAGAGCCCGACAGGGCCCGACAGGGCCCGACAGAGCCCGACAGGGCCCAGTAGAGCCCGACAGAGCCCGACAGAGCCCAGTAGAGCCCAGTAGAGCCCGACAGAGCCCGACAGAGCCCGACAGAGCCCGACAGAACCCGACAGAGACCAGTTGAGCCCGACAGAGCCCGACAGAGCCCGACAGAGCCCGACAGGGCCCGACAGGGCCCAGTAGAGCCCGACAGAGCCCGACAGAGCCCGACAGAGCCCGACAGAGCCCAGTAGAGCCCGACAGAGCCCGACAGAGCCCGACAGAGCCCGACAGGTCCCGACAGAGCCCGACAGAGCCCGACAGGGCCCGACAGAGCCCGACAGAGCCCGACAGAGCCCGACAGAGCCCGACAGGGCCCGACAGAGCCCGACAGAGTCCGACAGGGCCCGACAGGGCCCAGTAGAGCCCGACAGAGCCCGACAGGGCCCGACAGAACCCGACAGGGCCCGACAGAGCCCGACAGAGCCCGACAGAACCCGACAGGGCCCAGTAGAGCCCGACAGAGCCCGACAGAGCCCGACAGAGGCCGACAGGGCCCGACAGGGCCCGACAGAGCCCGACAGAGCCCGACAGGGCCCAGTAGAGCCCGACAGAGCCCGACAGGGCCCGACAAAGCCCGACAGAGCCCGACAGAGCCCGACAGGGCCCGACAGAGCCCTACAGAGCCCGACAGGGCCCGACAGGGCCCAGTAGAGCCCGACAGAGCCCGACAGAGCCCGACAGGGCCCGACAGGGCACGACAGGGCCCGACAGGGCCCGACAGAGCCCGACAGAGCCCAGTAGAGCCCGACAGAGCCCGACAGAGCCCGACAGAGCCCGACAGGGCCCGACAGAGCCCGACAGAGCCCAGTAGATCCCAACAGAGCCCAACAGAGCCCGACAGAGCCCGACAGAGCCCGACAGGGCCCGACAGAGCCCGACAGAGCCCGACAGGGCCCAGTAGAGCCCGACAGAGCCCGACAGAGCCCGACAGGGCCCGACAGGGCCCGACAGGGCCCAGTAGAGCCCGACAGAGCCCGACAGAGCCCGACAGGGCCCGGCAGGGCCCGACAGAGCCCGACAGAGCCCGACAGGGCCCAGTAGAGCCCGACAGAGCCCGACAGGGCCCGACAGGGCCCGACAGATACCGACAGAGCCCGACAGGGCCCGACAGAGCCCAACAGAGCCCAACAGAGCCCAGTAGAGCCCGACAGAGCCCGACAGAGCCCGACAGAGCCCGACAGGGCCCGACAGATCCCGACAGGGCCCGATAGAGCCCGACAGAGCCCGACAGGGCCCAGTAGAGCCCGACAGAGCCCGACAGAGCCCGACAGAGCCCGACAGAGCCCAGTAGAGCCCGACAGAGCCCGACAGAGCCCGACAGAGCCCGACAGGGCCCGACAGAGCCCGACAGGGCTCGACAGGGCCCAGTAGAGCCCGACAAAGCCCGACAGAGCCCGACAGATCCCGACAGGGCCCGACAGAGCCCGACAGAGCCCGACAGAGCCCGACAGGGCCCGACAGAGCCCGACAGGGCCCGACAGGGCCCAGTAGAGCCCGACAGAGCCCGACAGAGCCCGACAGGGCCCGACAGGGCCCGACAGAGCCCGACAGAGCCCGACAGGGCCCGACAGGGCCCAGTAGAGCCCGACAGAGCCCGACAGAGCCTGACAGGGCCCGACAGGGCACGACAGGGCCCAGTAGAGCCCGACAGAGCCCGACAGAGCCCGACAGAACCCGTCAGAGCCCGACAGAGCCCGACAGAGCCCGACAGGGCCCGACAGGGCCCGACAGAGCCCGACAGGGCCCAGTAGAGCCCGACAGAGCCCGACAGAGCCCGACAGAACCCGTCAGAGCCCGACAGAGCCCGACAGGGCCCGACAGGGCCCGACAGGGCCCAGTAGAGCCCGACAGAGCCCGACAGAGCCCGACAGAGCCCGACAGAGTCCGACAGAGCCCGACAGGGCCCGACAGGGTCCGACAGGGCCCAGTAGAGCCCGACAGGGCCCGACAGAGCCCGACAGAGCCCAGTAGATCCCAACAGAGCCCAACAGAGCCCGACAGAGCCCGACAGAGCCCGACAGGGCCCGACAGAGCCCGACAGAGCCCGACAGGGCCCAGTAGAGCCCGACAGAGCCCGACAGAGCCCGACAGGGCCCGACAGGGCCCGACAGAGCCCGACAGAGCCCGACAGGGCCCAGTAGAGCCCGACAGAGCCCGACAGAGCCCGACAGAGCCCGACAGGGCCCGACAGTGCCCGACAGATACCGACAGAGCCCGACAGGGCCCGACAGAGCCCAACAGAGCCCAACAGAGCCCAGTAGAGCCCGACAGAGCCCGACAGAGCCCGACAGAGCCCGACAGGGCCCGACAGAGCCCGACAGGGCCCGACAGAACCCGACAGAGCCCGACAGGGCCCAGTAGAGCCCGACAGAGCCCGACAGAGCCCGACAGAGCCCGACAGAGCCCAGTAGAGCCCGACAGAGCCCGACAGAGCCCGACAGAGCCCGACAGGTCCCGACAGGGCCCAGTACAGCCCGACAGAGCCCGACAGAGCCCGACAGATCCCGACAGGGCCCGACAGAGCCCGACAGAGCCCGACAGAGCCCGACAGGGCCCGACAGAGCCCGACAGGGCCCGACAGGGCCCAGTAGAGCCCGACAGAGCCCGACAGAGCCCGACAGGGCCCGACAGGGCCTGACAGAGCCCGACAGAGCCCGACAGGGCCCAGTAGAGCCCGACAGAGCCCGACAGAGCCCGACAGGGCCCGACAGGGCCCGACAGAGCCCGACAGGGCCCAGTAGAGCCCGACAGAGCCCGACAGAGCCCGACAGAACCCGTCAGAGCCCGACAGAGCCCGACAGAGCCCGACAGGGCCCGACAGGGCCCGACAGAGCCCGACAGGGCCCAGTAGAGTCCGACAGAGCCCGACAGAGCCCAGTAGAGCCCGGTAGAGCCCGACAGAGCCCGACAGAGCCCGACAGGGCCCGACAGAGCCCGACAGAGCCCGACAGGGCCCGACAGGGCCCGACAGAGCCCGACAGAGCCCGACAGGGCCCGACAGGGCCCGACAGAGCCCCGACAGAGCCCGACAGGGCCCGACAGGGCCCGACAGAGCCCGACAGAGCCCGACAGGGCCCGACAGGGCCCAGTAGAGCCCGACAGAGCCCGACAGAGCCCAGTAGAGCCCAGTAGAGCCCGACAGGGCCCGACAGGGCCCGACAGGGCCCAGTAGAGCCCGACAGAGCCCGACAGAGCCTGACAGGGCCCGACAGGGCCCGACAGGGCCCGACAGAGCCCGACAGAGCCCGACAGGGCCCAGTAGAGCCCGACAGAGCCCGACAGAGCCCGACAGAGCCCGACAGGGCCCGACAGGGCCCGACAGGGCCCAGTAGAGCCCGACAGAGCCCGAGAGAGCCCGACAGAGCCCGACAGGGCCCGACAGAGCCCGACAGAGCCCGACAGAGCCCGACAGGGCCCAGTAGAGCCCGACAGAGCCCGACAGAGCCCGACAGGGCCCGACAGGGCCCGACAGGGCCCGACAGAGCCCGACAGAGCCCAGTAGAGCCCGACAGAGCCCGACAGAGCCCGACAGAGCCCGACAGGGCCCGACAGAGCCCGACAGAGCCCGACAGGGCCCAGTAGAGCCCGACAGAGCCCGACAGAGCCCGACAGAGCCCGACAGAGCCCAGTAGAGCCCGACAGAGCCCGACAGAGCCCGACAGAGCCCGACAGGGCCCGACAGAGCCCGACAGGGCCCAGTAGAGCCCGACAGAGCCCGACAGAGCCCAGTAGAGCCTGACAGAGCCCGACAGAGACCGACAGAGCCCGACAGCGCCCAGTAGAGCCCGACAGAGCCCGACAGGGCCCGACAGGGCCCGACAGGGCCCAGTAGAGCCCGACAGAGCCCGACAGAGCCCAGTAGAGCCCAGTAGAGCCCGACAGAGCCCGACAGGGCCCGACAGAGCCCGACAGGGCCCGACAGAGCCCGACAGAGCCCGACAGGGCCCGACAGGGCCCGACAGAGCCCGACAGAGCCCGACAGGGCCCGACAGGGCCCAGTAGAGACCGACAGAGCCCGACAGAGCCCAGTAGAGCCCAGTAGAGCCCGACAGGGCCCGACAGGGCCCGACATGGCCCAGTAGAGCCCGACAGAGCCCGACAGAGCCCGACAGGGCCCGACAGGGCCCGACAGAGCCCGACAGAGCCCGACAGGGCCCAGTAGAGCCCGACAGAGCCCGACAGAGCCCGACAGGGCCCGACAGGGCACGACAGGGCCCAGTAGAGCCCGACAGAGCCCGACAGAGCCCGACAGAACCCGTCAGAGCCCGACAGAGCCCGACAGAGCCCGACAGGGCCCGACAGGGCCCGACAGAGCCCGACAGGGCCCAGTAGAGCCCGACAGAGCCCGACAGAGCCCGACAGAACCCGTCAGAGCCCGACAGAGCCCGACAGGGCCCGACAGGGCCCAGCAGAGCCCGACAGAGCCCGACAGAGCCCGACAGAGCCCGACAGAGTCCGACAGAGCCCGACAGGGCCCGACAGGGTCCGACAGGGCCCAGTAGAGCCCGACAGAGCCCGACAGAGCCCGACAGAGCCCGACAGGGCCCAGTAGAGCCCGACAGAGCCCGACAGAGCCCGACAGGGCCCAGTAGAGCCCGACAGAGCCCGACAGAGCCCGACAGGGCCCGACAGAGCCCAGTAGAGCCCAGTAGAGCCCGACAGAGCCCGACAGAGCCCGACAGAGCCCGACAGAGCCCGACAGGGCCCGACAGAGCCCGACAGAGCCCGACAGGGCCCAGTAGAGCCCGACAGAGCCCGACAGAGCCCGACAGAGCCCGACAGAGCCCGACAGGGCCCGACAGAGCCCGACAGAGCCCGACAGGGCCCAGTAGAGCCCGACAGAGCCCGACAGGGCCCGACAGGTCCCGACAGGGCCCGACAGAGCCCGACAGGGCCCGAAAGTGCCCGACAGAGCCCGACAGAGCCCGACAGGGCCCGACAGGGCCCGACAGAGCCCGACAGAGCCCGACAGAGCCCAGTAGAGCCCGACAGAGCCCGACAGAGCCCGACAGAGCCCGACAGGTTCCGGCAGAGCCCGACAGGGCCCGACAGAGCCCGACAGAGCCCAGTAGAGCCCGACAGAGCCCGACAGAGCCCGACAGAGCCCGACAGGGCCCAGTAGAGCCCAGTAGAGCCCGACAGAGCCCAGTAGAGCCCGACAGAGCCCGACAGAGCCCGACAGAGCCCGACAGGGCCCAGTAGAGCCCGACAGAGCCCGACAGAGCCCGACAGGGCCCGACAGGGCCCGACAGAGCCCGAAAGAGCCCGACAGGGTCCGACAGGGCCCAGTAGAGCCCGACAGGGCCCGACAGAGCCCGACAGAGCCCAGTAGAGCCCAACAGAGCCCAACAGAGCCTGACAGAGCCCGACAGAGCCCGACAGAGCCCGACAGAGCCCAGTAGAGCCCGACAGAGCCCGACAGAGCCCGACAGAGCCCGACAGGGCCCGACAGAGCCCGACAGGGCCCGACAGGGCCCAGTAGAGCCCGACAGAGCCCGACAGAGCCCGACAGATCCCGACAGGGCCCGACAGAGCCCGACAGAGCCCGACAGAGCCCGACAGGGCCCGACAGAGCCCGACAGGGCCCGACAGGGCCCAGTAGAGCCCGACAGAGCCCGACAGAGCCCGACAGGGCCCGACAGGGCCCGACAGAGCCCGACAGAGCCCGACAGGGCCCAGTAGAGCCCGACAGAGCCCGACAGAGCCCGACAGGGCCCGACAGGGCACGACAGGGCCCAGTAGAGCCCGACAGAGCCCGACAGAGCCCGACAGAACCCGTCAGAACCCGACAGAGCCCGACAGAGCCCGACAGGGCCCGACAGGGCCCGACAGAGCCCGACAGGGCCCAGTAGAGCCCGACAGAGCCCGACAGAGCCCGACAGAACCCGTCAGAGCCCGACAGAGCCCGACAGGGCCCGACAGGGCCCGACAGGGCCCGACAGAGCCCGACAGAGTCCGACAGAGCCCGACAGAGCCCGACAGGGTCCGACAGGGCCCAGTAGAGCCCGACAGAGCCCGACAGAGCCCGACAGAGCCCGACAGAGCCCGACAGGGCCCAGTAGAGCCCGACAGAGCCCGACAGAGCCCGACAGGGCCCAGTAGAGCCCGACAGAGCCCGACAGAGCCCAGTAGAGCCCGACAGAGCTCGACAGGGCCCGACAGAGCCCAGTAGAGCCCAGTAGAGCCCGACAGAGCCCGACAGAGCCCGACAGAGCCCGACAGGGCCCGACAGAGCCCGACAGAGACCGACAGGGCCCAGTAGAGCCCGACAGAGCCCGACAGGGCCCGACAGGTCCCGACAGGGCCCGACAGAGCCCGACAGGGCCCGAAAGTGCCCGACAGAGCCCGACAGAGCCCGACAGGGCCCGACAGGGCCCGACAGAGCCCGACAGAGCCCAGTAGAGCCCGACAGAGCCCGACAGAACCCGACAGAGCCCGACAGGTTCCGGCAGAGCCCGACAGGGCCCGACAGAGCCCGACAGAGCCCAGTAGAGCCCGACAGAGCCCGACAGAGCCCGACAGAGCCCGACAGGGCCCAGTAGAGCCCAGTAGAGCCCGACAGAGCCCAGTAGAGCCCGACAGAGCCCGACAGAGCCCGACAGAGCCCGACAGGGCCCAGTAGAGCCCGACAGAGCCCGACAGAGCCCGACAGGGCCCGACAGGGCCCGACAGAGCCCGAAAGAGCCCGACAGGGTCCGACAGGGCCCAGTAGAGCCCGACAGGGCCCGACAGAGCCCGACAGAGCCCAGTAGAGCCCAACAGAGCCCAACAGAGCCTGACAGAGCCCGACAGAGCCCGACAGGGCCCGACAGAGCCCGACAGGGCCCGACAGAGCCCAGTAGAGCCCGACAGAGCCCGACAGAGCCCGACAGGGCCCGACAGGGCCCAGTAGAGCCCGACAGAGCCCGACAGAGCCCGACAGGGCCCTACAGGGCCCAGTAGAGCCCGACAGAGCCCGACAGAGCCCGACAGGGCCCGATAGGGCCCGACAGAGCCCGACAGAGCCCGACAGGGCCCGACAGGGCCCGACAGAGCCCGACAGGGCCCGATAGGGCCCGACAGAGCCCGACAGAGCCCAGTAGAGCCCGACAGAGCCCGACAGAGCCCGACAGAGCCCGACAGAGCCCGACAGGGCCCGACAGATCCCGACAGGGCCCGATAGAGCCCGACAGAGCCCGACAGGGCCCAGTAGAGCCCGACAGAGCCCGACAGAGCCCGACAGAGCCCGACAGAGCCCAGTAGAGCCCGACAGAGCCCGACAGAGCCCGACAGAGCCCGACAGGGCCCGACAGAGCCCGACAGGGCCCAGTAGAGCCCGACAGAGCCCGACAGACCCCGACAGAGCCCAGTAGAGCCCGACAGAGCCCGACATAGCCCGACAGAGCCCAACAGAGCCCGACAGGGCCCGACAGGGCCCGACAGGGCCCAGTAGAGTCCGACAGAGCCCGACAGAGCCCAGTAGAGCCCGGTAGAGCCCGACAGAGCCCGACAGTGCCCGACAGAGCCCGACAGGGCCCGACAGAGCCCGACAGAGCCCGACAGGGCCCGACAGGGCCCGACAGAGCCCGACAGAGCCCGACAGGGCCCGACAGGGCCCAGTAGAGCCCGACAGAGCCCGACAGAGCCCAGTAGAGCCCAGTAGAGCCCGACAGGGCCCGACAGGGCCCGACAGGGCCCAGTAGAGCCCGACAGAGCCCGACAGAGCCTGACAGGTCCCGACAGGGCCCGACAGAGCCTGACAGGTCCCGACAGAGCCCGACAGGGCCCAGTAGAGCCCGACAGAGCCCGACAGAGCCCGACAGAGCCCGACAGGGCCCGACAGGGCCCGACAGGGCCCAGTAGAGCCCGACAGAGCCCGACAGAGCCCGACAGGGCCCGACAGAGCCCGACAGAGCCCGACAGGGCCCGACAGGGCCCAGTAGAGCCCGACAGAGCCCGACAGAGCCCGACAGGGCCCGACAGGGCCCGACAGGGCCCGACAGAGCCCGACAGAGCCCAGTAGAGACCGACAGAGCCCGACAGAGCCCGACAGGGCCCGACAGAGCCCGACAGAGCCCGACAGGGCCCAGTAGAGCCCGACAGAGCCCGACAGAGCCCGACAGAGCCCGACAGGGCCCAGTAGAGCCCGACAGAGCCCGACAGAGCCCGACAGAGCCCAGTAGAGCCCGACAGAGCCCAGTAGAGCCCGACAGAGCCCGACATAGCCCGACAGAGCCCAACAGAGCCCGACAGGGCCCGACAGGGCCCGACAGGGCCCAGTAGAGTCCGACAGAGCCCGACAGAGCCCAGTAGAGCCCGGTAGAGCCCGACAGAGCCCGACAGTGCCCGACAGAGCCCGACAGGGCCCGACAGAGCCCGACAGAGCCCGACAGGGCCCGACAGGGCCCGACAGAGCCCGACAGAGCCCGACAGGGCCCGACAGGGCCCAGTAGAGCCCGACAGAGCCCGACAGAGCCCAGTAGAGCCCAGTAGAGCCCGACAGGGCCCGACAGGGCCCGACAGGGCCCAGTAGAGCCCGACAGAGCCCGACAGAGCCTGACAGGTCCCGACAGGGCCAGACAGAGCCTGACAGGTCCCGACAGAGCCCGACAGGGCCCAGTAGAGCCCGACAGAGCCCGACAGAGCCCGACAGAGCCCGACAGGGCCCGACAGGGCCCGACAGGGCCCAGTAGAGCCCGACAGAGCCCGACAGAGCCCGACAGAGCCCGACAGGGCCCGACAGAGCCCGACAGAGCCCGACAGGGCCCGACAGGGCCCAGTAGAGCCCGACAGAGCCCGACAGAGCCCGACAGAACCCGTCAGAGCCCGACAGAGCCCGACAGGGCCCGACAGGGCCCGACAGGGCCCAGTAGAGCACGACAGAGCCCGACAGAGCCCGACAGAGTCCGACAGAGCCCGACAGGGCCCGACAGGGCCCGACAGGGTCCGACAGGGCCCAGTAGAGCCCGACAGAGCCCGACAGAGCCCGACAGAGCCCGACAGAGCCCGACAGGGCCCAGTAGATCCCGACAGAGCCCGACAGAGCCCGACAGGGCCCAGTAGAGCCCGACAGAGCCCGACAGAGCCCAACAGGGCCCGACAGAGCCCAGTAGATCCCAGTAGAGCCCGACAGAGCCCGACAGGGCCCGACAGAGCCCGACAGAGCCCGACAGGGCCCAGTAGAGCCCGACAGAGTCCGACAGGGCCCGACAGGGCCCGACAGGGCCCGACAGAGCCCGACAGAGCCCGACAGGGCCCGAAAGTGCCCGACAGAGCCCGACAGAGCCCGACAGAGCCCGACAGGGCCCGACAGAGCCCGACAGAGCCCGACAGAGCCCAGTAGAGCCCGACAGAGCCCGACAGAGCCCGACAGAGCCCACTAGAGCCCGACAGAGCCCAGTAGAGCCCGACAGAGCCCGACATAGCCCGCAGAGCCCGACAGAGCCCGACAGGGCCCGACAGGGCCCGACAGGGCCCAGTAGAGCCCGACAGAGCCCGACAGAGCCCAGTAGAGCCCAGTAGAGCCCGACAGAGCCCGACAGGGCCCGACAGAGCCCGACAGGGCCCGACAGAGCCCGACAGAGCCCGACAGGGCCCGACAGGGCCCGACAGAGCCCGACAGAGCCCGACAGGGCCCGACAGGGCCCAGTAGAGCCCGACAGAGCCCGACAGAGCCCAGTAGAGCCCAGTAGAGCCCGACAGGGCCCGACAGAGCCCGACAGAGCCCGACAGAGCCCGACAGGGCCCGACAGAGCCCGACAGAGCCCAGTAGATCCCAACAGAGCCCAACAGAGCCCGACAGAGCCCGACAGAGCCCGACAGGGCCCGACAGAGCCCGACAGAGCCCGACAGGGCCCAGTAGAGCCCGACATAGCCCGACAGAGCCCGACAGGGCCCGACAGGGCCCGACAGGGCCCAGTAGAGCCCGAGAGAGCCCGACAGGGCCCGACAGGGCCCGACAGAGCCCGACAGAGCCCGACAGGGCCCGACAGGGCCCGACAGAGCCCGACAGGGCCCGACAGGGCCCGACAGATACCGACAGAGCCCGACAGGGCCCGACAGAGCCCGACAGGGCCCGACAGGGCCCGACAGAGCCCGACAGGGCCCGACAGGGCCCGACAGATACCGACAGAGCCCGACAGGGCCCGACAGAGCCCAACAGAGCCCAACAGAGCCCAGTAGAGCCCGACAGAGCCCGACAGAGCCCGACAGAGCCCGACAGGGCCCGACAGATTCCGACAGGGCCCGATAGAGCCCGACAGAGCGCGACAGGGCCCAGTAGAGCCCGACAGAGCCCGACAGAGCCCGACAGAGCCCGACAGAGCCCAGTAGAGCCCGACAGAGCCCGACAGAGCCCGACAGAGCCCGACAGGGCCCGACAGAGCCCGACAGAGCCCGACAGAGCCCGACAGATCCCGACAGGGCCCGACAGAGCCCGACAGAGCCCGACAGAGCCCGACAGGGCCCGACAGAGCCCGACAGGGCCCGACAGGGCCCGACAGAGCCCGACAGGGCCCGACAGGGCCCGACAGGGCCCGACAGAGCCCGACAGAGCCCGACAGGGCCCGACAGGGCCCGACAGGGCCCGACAGAGCCCGACAGAGCCCGACAGGGCCCGACAGGGCCCAGTAGAGCCCGACAGAGCCCGACAGAGCCCGACAGGGCCCGACAGGGCACGACAGGGCCCAGTAGAGCCCGACAGAGCCCGATAGAGCCCGACAGAACCCGTCAGAGCCCGACAGAGCCCGACAGAGCCCGACAGGGCCCGACAGGGCCCGACAGAGCCCGACAGGGCCCAGTAGAGCCCGACAGAGCCCGACAGAGCCCGACAGAACCCGTCAGAGCCCGACAGAGCCCGACAGGGCCCGACAGGGCCCGACAGGGCCCAGTAGAGCGCGACAGAGCCCGACAGAGCCCGACAGAGCCCGACAGAGTCCGACAGAGCCCGACAGGGCCCGACAGGGTCCGACAGGGCCCAGTAGAGCCCGACAGAGCCCGACAGAGCCCGACAGAGGCCGACAGAGCCCGACAGGGCCCAGTAGAGCCCGACAGAGCCCGACAGAGCCCGACAGGGCCCAGTAGAGCCCGACAGAGCCCGACAGAGCCCGACAGGGCCCGACAGAGCCCAGTAGAGCCCAGTAGAGCCCGACAGAGCCCGACAGAGCCCGACAGAGCCCGACAGGGCCCGACAGAGCCCGACAGGGCCCGACAGGGCCCAGTAGAGCCCGACAGAGCCCGACAGAGCCCGATAGAGCCCGACAGGGCCCGACAGAGCCCGACAGAGCCCGACAGAGCCCAGTAGAGCCCGACAGAGCCCGACAGAGCCCGACAGAGCCCGACAGGGCCCGACAGGGCCCGACAGGGCCCAGTAGAGCCCGACAGAGCCCGACAGAGCCCGACAGAGCCCGACAGGGCCCGACAGGGCCCAGTAGAGCCCGACAGAGCCCGACAGAGCCCGACAGAGCCCGACAGAACCCGACAGAGCCCGACAGAGCCCGACAGAGCCCGACAGGGCCCGACAGGGCCCGACAGAGCCCGACAGGGCCCAGTAGAGCCCGACAGAGCCCGACAGAGCCCAGTAGAGCCCAGTAGAGCCCGACAGAGCCCGACAGAGCCCGACAGAGCCCGACAGAACCCGACAGAGACCAGTTGAGCCCGACAGAGCCCGACAGAGCCCGACAGAGCCCGACAGGGCCCGACAGGGCCCAGTAGAGCCCGACAGAGCCCGACAGAGCCCGACAGAGCCCGACAGAGCCCAGTAGAGCCCGACAGAGCCCGACAGAGCCCGACAGAGCCCGACAGGTCCCGACAGAGCCCGACAGAGCCCGACAGGGCCCGACAGAGCCCGACAGAGCCCGACAGAGCCCGACAGAGCCCGACAGGGCCCGACAGAGCCCGACAGAGTCCGACAGGGCCTGACAGGGCCCAGTAGAGCCCGACAGAGCCCGACAGGGCCCGACAGAACCCGACAGGGCCCGACAGAGCCCGACAGAGCCCGACAGAACCCGACAGGGCCCAGTAGAGCCCGACAGAGCCCGACAGAGCCCGACAGAGGCCGACAGGGCCCGACAGGGCCCGACAGAGCCCGACAGAGCCCGACAGGGCCCAGTAGAGCCCGACAGAGCCCGACAGGGCCCGACAGAGCCCGACAGAGCCCGACAGAGCCCGACAGGGCCCGACAGAGCCCTACAGAGCCCGACAGGGCCCGACAGGGCCCAGTAGAGCCCGACAGAGCCCGACAGAGCCCGACAGGGCCCGACAGGGCACGACAGGGCCCGACAGGGCCCGACAGAGCCCGACAGAGCCCAGTAGAGCCCGACAGAGCCCGACAGAGCCCGACAGAGCCCGACAGGGCCCGACAGAGCCCGACAGAGCCCAGTAGATCCCAACAGAGCCCAACAGAGCCCGACAGAGCCCGACAGAGCCCGACAGGGCCCGACAGAGCCCGACAGAGCCCGACAGGGCCCAGTAGAGCCCGACAGAGCCCGACAGAGCCCGACAGGGCCCGACAGGGCCCGACAGGGCCCAGTAGAGCCCGACAGAGCCCGACAGAGCCCGACAGGGCCCGGCAGGGCCCGACAGAGCCCGACAGAGCCCGACAGGGCCCAGTAGAGCCCGACAGAGCCCGACAGGGCCCGACAGGGCCCGACAGATACCGACAGAGCCCGACAGGGCCCGACAGAGCCCAACAGAGCCCAACAGAGCCCAGTAGAGCCCTACAGAGCCCGACAGAGCCCGACAGAGCCCGACAGGGCCCGACAGATCCCGACAGGGCCCGATAGAGCCCGACAGAGCCCGACAGGGCCCAGTAGAGCCCGACAGAGCCCGACAGAGCCCGACAGAGCCCGACAGAGCCCAGTAGAGCCCGACAGAGCCCGACAGAGCCCGACAGAGCCCGACAGGGCCCGACAGAGCCCGACAGGGCTCGACAGGGCCCAGTAGAGCCCGACAAAGCCCGACAGAGCCCGACAGATCCCGACAGGGCCCGACAGAGCCCGACAGAGCCCGACAGAGCCCGACAGGGCCCGACAGAGCCCGACAGGGCCCGACAGGGCCCAGTAGAGCCCGACAGAGCCCGACAGAGCCCGACAGGGCCCGACAGGGCCCGACAGAGCCCGACAGAGCCCGACAGGGCCCGACAGGGCCCAGTAGAGCCCGACAGAGCCCGACAGAGCCTGACAGGGCCCGACAGGGCACGACAGGGCCCAGTAGAGCCCGACAGAGCCCGACAGAGCCCGACAGAACCCGTCAGAGCCCGACAGAGCCCGACAGAGCCCGACAGGGCCCGACAGGGCCCGACAGAGCCCGACAGGGCCCAGTAGAGCCCGACAGAGCCCGACAGAGCCCGACAGAACCCGTCAGAGCCCGACAGAGCCCG
Source organism: Caloenas nicobarica (assembly GCF_036013445.1). Classification (NCBI taxonomy): domain Eukaryota; kingdom Metazoa; phylum Chordata; class Aves; order Columbiformes; family Columbidae; genus Caloenas; species Caloenas nicobarica. Next base: position 65,458 of record NW_027017450.1, on the reverse strand, counting down.
ACAGGGCCCGACAGGGCCCGACAGGGCCCAGTAGAGCCCGACAGAGCCCGACAGAGCCCGACAGAGCCCGACAGAGTCCGACAGAGCCCGACAGGGCCCGACAGGGTCCGACAGGGCCCAGTAGAGCCCGACAGGGCCCGACAGAGCCCGACAGAGCCCAGTAGATCCCAACAGAGCCCAACAGAGCCCGACAGAGCCCGACAGAGCCCGACAGGGCCCGACAGAGCCCGACAGAGCCCGACAGGGCCCAGTAGAGCCCGACAGAGCCCGACAGAGCCCGACAGGGCCCGACAGGGCCCGACAGAGCCCGACAGAGCCCGACAGGGCCCAGTAGAGCCCGACAGAGCCCGACAGAGCCCGACAGAGCCCGACAGGGCCCGACAGTGCCCGACAGATACCGACAGAGCCCGACAGGGCCCGACAGAGCCCAACAGAGCCCAACAGAGCCCAGTAGAGCCCGACAGGGCCCGACAGAGCCCGACAGAGCCCGACAGGGCCCGACAGAGCCCGACAGGGCCCGACAGAACCCGACAGAGCCCGACAGGGCCCAGTAGAGCCCGACAGAGCCCGACAGAGCCCGACAGAGCCCGACAGAGCCCAGTAGAGCCCGACAGAGCCCGACAGAGCCCGACAGAGCCCGACAGGTCCCGACAGGGCCCAGTACAGCCCGACAGAGCCCGACAGAGCCCGACAGATCCCGACAGGGCCCGACAGAGCCCGACAGAGCCCGACAGAGCCCGACAGGGCCCGACAGAGCCCGACAGGGCCCGACAGGGCCCAGTAGAGCCCGACAGAGCCCGACAGAGCCCGACAGGGCCCGACAGGGCCTGACAGAGCCCGACAGAGCCCGACAGGGCCCAGTAGAGCCCGACAGAGCCCGACAGAGCCCGACAGGGCCCGACAGGGCCCGACAGAGCCCGACAGGGCCCAGTAGAGCCCGACAGAGCCCGACAGAGCCCGACAGAACCCGTCAGAGCCCGACAGAGCCCGACAGAGCCCGACAGGGCCCGACAGGGCCCGACAGAGCCCGACAGGGCCCAGTAGAGCCCGACAGAGCCCGACAGAGCCCGACAGAACCCGTCAGAGCCCGACAGAGCCCGACAGGGCCCGACAGGGCCCAGCAGAGCCCGACAGAGCCCGACAGAGCCCGACAGAGCCCGACAGAGTCCGACAGAGCCCGACAGGGCCCGACAGGGTCCGACAGGGCCCAGTAGAGCCCGACAGAGCCCGACAGAGCCCGACAGAGCCCGACAGAGCCCGACAGGGCCCAGTAGAGCCCGACAGAGCCCGACAGAGCCCGACAGGGCCCAGTAGAGCCCGACAGAGCCCGACAGAGCCCGACAGGGCCCGACAGAGCCCAGTAGAGCCCAGTAGAGCCCGACAGAGCCCGACAGAGCCCGACAGAGCCCGACAGGGCCCGACAGAGCCCGACAGAGCCCGACAGGGCCCAGTAGAGCCCGACAGAGCCCGACAGGGCCCGACAGGTCCCGACAGGGCCCGACAGAGCCCGACAGGGCCCGAAAGTGCCCGACAGAGCCCGACAGAGCCCGACAGGGCCCGACAGGTCCCGACAGAGCCCGACAGAGCCCGACAGAGCCCGACAGGTTCCGGCAGAGCCCGACAGGGCCCGACAGAGCCCGACAGAGCCCAGTAGAGCCCGACAGAGCCCGACAGAGCCCGACAGAGCCCGACAGGGCCCAGTAGAGCCTAGTAGAGCCCGACAGAGCCCAGTAGAGCCCGACAGAGCCCGACAGAGCCCGACAGAGCCCGACAGGGCCCAGTAGAGCCCGACAGAGCCCGACAGAGCCCGACAGGGCCCGACAGGGCCCGACAGAGCCCGAAAGAGCCCGACAGGGTCCGACAGGGCCCAGTAGAGCCCGACAGGGCCCGACAGAGCCCGACAGAGCCCAGTAGAGCCCAACAGAGCCCAACAGAGCCTGACAGAGCCCGACAGAGCCCGACAGGGCCCGACAGGGCCCGACAGGGCCCAGTAGAGCCCGACAGAGCCCGACAGAGCCCGACAGAGCCCGACAGAGCCCGACAGGGCCCGACAGAGCCCGACAGAGCCCGACAGAGCCCGACAGAGCCCGACAGGGCCCGACAGAGCCCGACAGAGTCCGACAGGGCCCGACAGGGCCCAGTAGAGCCCGACAGAGCCCGACAGGGCCCGACAGAACCCGACAGGGCCCGACAGAGCCCGACAGAGCCCGACAGAACCCGACAGGGCCCAGTAGAGCCCGACAGAGCCCGACAGAGCCCGACAGAGGCCGACAGGGCCCGACAGGGCCCGACAGAGCCCGACAGAGCCCGACAGGGCCCAGTAGAGCCCGACAGAGCCCGACAGGGCCCGACAGAGCCCGACAGAGCCCGACAGAGCCCGACAGGGCCCGACAGAGCCCTACAGAGCCCGACAGGGCCCGACAGGGCCCAGTAGAGCCCGACAGAGCCCGACAGAGCCCGACAGGGCCCGACAGGGCACGACAGGGCCCGACAGGGCCCGACAGAGCCCGACAGAGCCCAGTAGAGCCCGACAGAGCCCGACAGAGCCCGACAGAGCCCGACAGGGCCCGACAGAGCCCGACAGAGCCCAGTAGATCCCAACAGAGCCCAACAGAGCCCGACAGAGCCCGACAGAGCCCGACAGGGCCCGACAGAGCCCGACAGAGCCCGACAGGGCCCAGTAGAGCCCGACAGAGCCCGACAGAGCCCGACAGGGCCCGACAGGGCCCGACAGGGCCCAGTAGAGCCCGACAGAGCCCGACAGAGCCCGACAGGGCCCGGCAGGGCCCGACAGAGCCCGACAGAGCCCGACAGGGCCCAGTAGAGCCCGACAGAGCCCGACAGGGCCCGACAGGGCCCGACAGATACCGACAGAGCCCGACAGGGCCCGACAGAGCCCAACAGAGCCCAACAGAGCCCAGTAGAGCCCGACAGAGCCCGACAGAGCCCGACAGAGCCCGACAGGGCCCGACAGATCCCGACAGGGCCCGATAGAGCCCGACAGAGCCCGACAGGGCCCAGTAGAGCCCGACAGAGCCCGACAGAGCCCGACAGAGCCCGACAGAGCCCAGTAGAGCCCGACAGAGCCCGACAGAGCCCGACAGAGCCCGACAGGGCCCGACAGAGCCCGACAGGGCTCGACAGGGCCCAGTAGAGCCCGACAAAGCCCGACAGAGCCCGACAGATCCCGACAGGGCCCGACAGAGCCCGACAGAGCCCGACAGAGCCCGACAGGGCCCGACAGAGCCCGACAGGGCCCGACAGGGCCCAGTAGAGCCCGACAGAGCCCGACAGAGCCCGACAGGGCCCGACAGGGCCCGACAGAGCCCGACAGAGCCCGACAGGGCCCGACAGGGCCCAGTAGAGCCCGACAGAGCCCGACAGAGCCTGACAGGGCCCGACAGGGCACGACAGGGCCCAGTAGAGCCCGACAGAGCCCGACAGAGCCCGACAGAACCCGTCAGAGCCCGACAGAGCCCGACAGAGCCCGACAGGGCCCGACAGGGCCCGACAGAGCCCGACAGGGCCCAGTAGAGCCCGACAGAGCCCGACAGAGCCCGACAGAACCCGTCAGAGCCCGACAGAGCCCGACAGGGCCCGACAGGGCCCGACAGGGCCCAGTAGAGCCCGACAGAGCCCGACAGAGCCCGACAGAGCCCGACAGAGTCCGACAGAGCCCGACAGGGCCCGACAGGGTCCGACAGGGCCCAGTAGAGCCCGACAGGGCCCGACAGAGCCCGACAGAGCCCAGTAGATCCCAACAGAGCCCAACAGAGCCCGACAGAGCCCGACAGAGCCCGACAGGGCCCGACAGAGCCCGACAGAGCCCGACAGGGCCCAGTAGAGCCCGACAGAGCCCGACAGAGCCCGACAGGGCCCGACAGGGCCCGACAGAGCCCGACAGAGCCCGACAGGGCCCAGTAGAGCCCGACAGAGCCCGACAGAGCCCGACAGAGCCCGACAGGGCCCGACAGTGCCCGACAGATACCGACAGAGCCCGACAGGGCCCGACAGAGCCCAACAGAGCCCAACAGAGCCCAGTAGAGCCCGACAGAGCCCGACAGAGCCCGACAGAGCCCGACAGGGCCCGACAGAGCCCGACAGGGCCCGACAGAACCCGACAGAGCCCGACAGGGCCCAGTAGAGCCCGACAGAGCCCGACAGAGCCCGACAGAGCCCGACAGAGCCCAGTAGAGCCCGACAGAGCCCGACAGAGCCCGACAGAGCCCGACAGGTCCCGACAGGGCCCAGTACAGCCCGACAGAGCCCGACAGAGCCCGACAGATCCCGACAGGGCCCGACAGAGCCCGACAGAGCCCGACAGAGCCCGACAGGGCCCGACAGAGCCCGACAGGGCCCGACAGGGCCCAATAGAGCCCGACAGAGCCCGACAGAGCCCGACAGGGCCCGACAGGGCCTGACAGAGCCCGACAGAGCCCGACAGGGCCCAGTAGAGCCCGACAGAGCCCGACAGAGCCCGACAGGGCCCGACAGGGCCCGACAGAGCCCGACAGGGCCCAGTAGAGCCCGACAGAGCCCGACAGAGCCCGACAGAACCCGTCAGAGCCCGACAGAGCCCGACAGAGCCCGACAGGGCCCGACAGGGCCCGACAGAGCCCGACAGGGCCCAGTAGAGCCCGACAGAGCCCGACAGAGCCCGACAGAACCCGTCAGAGCCCGACAGAGCCCGACAGGGCCCGACAGGGCCCAGCAGAGCCCGACAGAGCCCGACAGAGCCCGACAGAGCCCGACAGAGTCCGACAGAGCCCGACAGGGCCCGACAGGGTCCGACAGGGCCCAGTAGAGCCCGACAGAGCCCGACAGAGCCCGACAGAGCCCGACAGAGCCCGACAGGGCCCAGTAGAGCCCGACAGAGCCCGACAGAGCCCGACAGGGCCCAGTAGAGCCCGACAGAGCCCGACAGAGCCCGACAGGGCCCGACAGGGCCCGACAGAGCCCGACAGGGCCCAGTAGAGCCCGACAGAGCCCGACAGAGCCCGACAGAACCCGTCAGAGCCCGACAGAGCCCGACAGGGCCCGACAGGGCCCAGCAGAGCCCGACAGAGCCCGACAGAGCCCGACAGAGCCCGACAGAGTCCGACAGAGCCCGACAGGGCCCGACAGGGTCCGACAGGGCCCAGTAGAGCCCGACAGAGCCCGACAGAGCCCGACAGAGCCCGACAGAGCCCGACAGGGCCCAGTAGAGCCCGACAGAGCCCGACAGAGCCCGACAGGGCCCAGTAGAGCCCGACAGAGCCCGACAGAGCCCGACAGGGCCCGACAGAGCCCAGTAGAGCCCAGTAGAGCCCGACAGAGCCCGACAGAGCCCGACAGAGCCCGACAGGGCCCGACAGAGCCCGACAGAGCCCGACAGGGCCCAGTAGAGCCCGACAGAGCCCGACAGGGCCCGACAGGTCCCGACAGGGCCCGACAGAGCCCGACAGGGCCCGAAAGTGCCCGACAGAGCCCGACAGAGCCCGACAGGGCCCGACAGGTCCCGACAGAGCCCGACAGAGCCCGACAGAGCCCGACAGGTTCCGGCAGAGCCCGACAGGGCCCGACAGAGCCCGACAGAGCCCAGTAGAGCCCGACAGAGCCCGACAGAGCCCGACAGAGCCCGACAGGGCCCAGTAGAGCCTAGTAGAGCCCGACAGAGCCCAGTAGAGCCCGACAGAGCCCGACAGAGCCCGACAGAGCCCGACAGGGCCCAGTAGAGCCCGACAGAGCCCGACAGAGCCCGACAGGGCCCGACAGGGCCCGACAGAGCCCGAAAGAGCCCGACAGGGTCCGACAGGGCCCAGTAGAGCCCGACAGGGCCCGACAGAGCCCGACAGAGCCCAGTAGAGCCCAACAGAGCCCAACAGAGCCTGACAGAGCCCGACAGAGCCCGACAGGGCCCGACAGGGCCCGACAGGGCCCAGTAGAGCCCGACAGAGCCCGACAGAGCCCGACAGGGCCCGACAGGGCCCAGTAGAGCCCGACAGAGCCCGACAGAGCCCGACAGGGCCCGATAGGGCCCGACAGAGCCCGACAGAGCCCGACAGGGCCCGACAGGGCCCGACAGAGCCCGACAGAGCCCGACAGGGCCCGACAGAGCCCGACAGAGCCCAACAGAGCCCAGTAGAGCCCGACAGAGCCCGACAGAGCCCGACAGAGCCCGACAGAGCCCGACAGGGCCCGACAGATCCCGACAGGGCCCGATAGAGCCCGACAGAGCCCGACAGGGCCCAGTAGAGCCCGACAGAGCCCGACAGAGCCCGACAGAGCCCGACAGAGCCCAGTAGAGCCCGACAGAGCCCGACAGAGCCCGACAGAGCCCGACAGGGCCCGACAGAGCCCGACAGGGCCCAGTAGATCCCGACAGAGCCCGACAGAGCCCGACAGAGCCCAGTAGAGCCCGACAGAGCCCAGTAGAGCCCGACAGAGCCCGACATAGCCCGACAGAGCCCAACAGAGCCCGACAGGGCCCGACAGGGCCCGACAGGGCCCAGTAGAGTCCGACAGAGCCCGACAGAGCCCAGTAGAGCCCGGTAGAGCCCGACAGAGCCCGACAGTGCCCGACAGAGCCCGACAGGGCCCGACAGAGCCCGACAGAGCCCGACAGGGCCCGACAGGGCCCGACAGAGCCCGACAGAGCCCGACAGGGCCCGACAGGGCCCAGTAGAGCCCGACAGAGCCCGACAGAGCCCAGTAGAGCCCAGTAGAGCCCGACAGGGCCCGACAGGGCCCGACAGGGCCCAGTAGAGCCCGACAGAGCCCGACAGAGCCTGACAGGGCCCGACAGGGCCCGACAGGGCCCGACAGAGCCCGACAGAGCCCGACAGGGCCCAGTAGAGCCCGACAGAGCCCGACAGAGCCCGACAGAGCCCGACAGGGCCCGACAGGGCCCGACAGGGCCCAGTAGAGCCCGACAGAGCCCGACAGAGCCCGACAGAGCCCGACAGGGCCCGACAGAGCCCGACAGAGCCCGACAGAGCCCGACAGGGCCCGACAGGGCCCAGTAGAGCCCGACAGAGCCCGACAGAGCCCGACAGGGCCCGACAGGGCCCGACAGAGCCCGACAGAGCCCAGTAGAGCCCGACAGAGCCCGACAGAGCCCGACAGAGCCCGACAGATACCGACAGAGCCCGACAGAGCCCGACAGGGCCCAGTAGAGCCCGACAGAGCCCGACAGAGCCCGACAGAGCCCGACAGGGCCCGACAGAGCCCGACAGGGCCCGACAGAGCCCGACAGAGCCCGACAGGGCCCGACAGGGCCCGACAGAGCCCGACAGAGCGTGACAGGGCCCGACAGGGCCCGACAGGGCCCGACAGAGCCCGACAGAGCCCGACAGGGCCCAGTAGAGCCCGACAGAGCCCGACAGAGCCCGACAGAGCCCGACAGGGCCCGACAGGGCCCGACAGGGCCCAGTAGAGCCCGACAGAGCCCGACAGGGCCCGACAGAGCCCGACAGAGCCCGACAGAGCCCGACAGGGCCCAACAGGGCCCAGTAGAGCCCGACAGAGCCCGACAGAGCCCGACAGGGCCCGACAGGGCCCGACAGGGCCCGACAGAGCCCGACAGAGCCCAGTAGAGCCCGACAGAGCCCGACAGAGCCCGACAGAGCCCGACAGGGCCCGACAGAGCCCGACAGAGCCCAGTAGATCCCAACAGAGCCCAACAGAGCCCGACAGAGCCCGACAGAGCCCGACAGGGCCCGACAGAGCCCGACAGAGCCCGACAGGGCCCAGTAGAGCCCGACAGAGCCCGACAGAGCCCGACAGAGCCCGACAGGGCCCGACAGAGCCCGACAGGGCCCGACAGATCCCGACAGGGCCCGATAGAGCCCGACAGAGCCCGACAGGGCCCAGTAGAGCCCGACAGAGCCCGACAGAGCCCGACAGAGCCCGACAGAGCCCAGTAGAGCCCGACAGAGCCCGACAGAGCCCGACAGAGCCCGACAGGGCCCGACAGAGCCCGACAGGGCCCAGTAGAGCCCGACAGAGCCCGACAGAGCCCGACAGAGCCCAGTAGAGCCCGACAGAGCCCAGTAGAGCCCGACAGAGCCCGACATAGCCCGACAGAGCCCAACAGAGCCCGACAGGGCCCGACAGGGCCCGACAGGGCCCAGTAGAGTCCGACAGAGCCCGACAGAGCCCAGTAGAGCCCGGTAGAGCCCGACAGAGCCCGACAGTGCCCGACAGAGCCCGACAGGGCCCGACAGAGCCCGACAGAGCCCGACAGGGCCCGACAGGGCCCGACAGAGCCCGACAGAGCCCGACAGGGCCCGACAGGGCCCAGTAGAGCCCAACAGAGCCCGACAGAGCCCAGTAGAGCCCAGTAGAGCCCGACAGGGCCCGACAGGGCCCGACAGGGCCCAGTAGAGCCCGACAGAGCCCGACAGAGCCTGACAGGGCCCGACAGGGCCCGACAGAGCCCGACAGAGCCCGACAGGGCCCAGTAGAGCCCGACAGAGCCCGACAGAGCCCGACAGAGCCGGACAGGGCCCGACAGGGCCCGACAGGGCCCAGTAGAGCCCGACAGAGCCCGACAGAGCTTGACAGAGCCCGACAGGGCCCGACAGAGCCCGACAGAGCCCGACAGGGCCCGACAGGGCCCAGTAGAGCCCGACAGAGCCCGACAGAGCCCGACAGGGCCCGACAGGGCCCGACAGAGCCCGACAGAGCCCAGTAGAGCCCGACAGAGCCCGACAGAGCCCGACAGAGCCCGACAGGGCCCGACAGAGCCCGACAGAGCCCGACAGGGCCCAGTAGAGCCCGACAGAGCCCGACAGAGCCCGACAGAGCCCGACAGAGCCCAGTAGAGCCCGACAGAGCCCGACAGAGCCCGACAGAGCCCGACAGGGCCCGACAGAGCCCGACAGGGCCCAGTAGAGCCCGACAGAGCCCGACAGAGCCCAGTAGAGCCTGACAGAGCCCGACAGAGACCGACAGAGCCCGACAGAGCCCAGTAGAGCCCGACAGAGCCCGACAGGGCCCGACAGGGCCCGACAGGGCCCAGTAGAGCCCGACAGAGCCCGACAGAGCCCAGTAGAGCCCAGTAGAGCCCGACAGAGCCCGACAGGGCCCGACAGAGCCCGACAGGGCCCGACAGAGCCCGACAGAGCCCGACAGGGCCCGACAGGGCCCGACAGAGCCCGACAGAGCCCGACAGGGCCCGACAGGGCCCAGTAGAGCCCGACAGAGCCCGACAGAGCCCAGTAGAGCCCAGTAGAGCCCGACAGGGCCCGACAGGGCCCGACAGGGCCCAGTAGAGCCCGACAGAGCCCGACAGAGCCTGACAGGGCCCGACAGGGCCCGACAGGGCCCGACAGAGCCCGACAGAGCCCGACAGGGCCCAGTAGAGCCCGACAGAGCCCGACAGAGCCCGACAGAGCCCGACAGGGCCCGACAGGGCCCGACAGGGCCCAGTAGAGCCCGACAGAGCCCGACAGGGCCCGACAGAGCCCGACAGAGCCCGACAGAGCCCGACAGGGCCCAACAGGGCCCAGTAGAGCCCGACAGAGCCCGACAGAGCCCGACAGGGCCCGACAGGGCCCGACAGGGCCCGACAGAGCCCGACAGAGCCCAGTAGAGCCCGACAGAGCCCGACAGAGCCCGACAGAGCCCGACAGGGCCCGACAGAGCCCGACAGAGCCCAGTAGATCCCAACAGAGCCCAACAGAGCCCGACAGAGCCCGACAGAGCCCGACAGGGCCCGACAGAGCCCGACAGAGCCCGACAGGGCCCAGTAGAGCCCGACAGAGCCCGACAGAGCCCGACAGGGCCCGACAGGGCCCGACAGAGCCCGACAGAGCCCGACAGGGCCCAGTAGAGCCCGACAGAGCCCGACAGAGCCCGACAGAGCCCGACAGGGCCCGACAGGGCCCGACAGATACCGACAGAGCCCGACAGGGCCCGACAGAGCCCAACAGAGCCCAGTAGAGCCCGACAGAGCCCGACAGAGCCCGACAGAGCCCGACAGGGCCCGACAGAGCCCGACAGGGCCCGACAGGGCCCAGTAGAGCCCGACAGAGCCCGACAGAGCCCGACAGAGCCCGACAGGGCCCGACAGAGCCCGACAGAGCCCGACAGAGCCCGACAGGGCCCGACAGAGCCCGACAGAGCCCGACAGGGCCCGACAGGGCCCGACAGAGCCCGACAGAGCCCGACAGGGCCCAGTAGAGCCCGACAGAGCCCGACAGAGCCCGACAGGGCCCGACAGGGCACGACAGGGCCCAGTAGAGCCCGACAGAGCCCGACAGAGCCCGACAGAACCCGTCAGAGCCCGACAGAGCCCGACAGAGCCCGACAGGGCCCGACAGGGCCCGACAGAGCCCGACAGGGCCCAGTAGAGCCCGACAGAGCCCGACAGAGCCCGACAGAACCCGTCAGAGCCCGACAGAGCCCGACAGGGCCCGACAGGGCCCGACAGGGCCCGACAGGGCCCAGCAGAGCCCGACAGAGCCCGACAGAGCCCGACAGAGCCCGACAGAGTCCGACAGAGCCCGACAGGGCCCGACAGAGCCCGACAGGGCCCAGTAGAGCCCGACAGAGCCCGACAGAGCCCGACAGGGCCCAGTAGAGCCCGACAGAGCCCGACAGAGCCCGACAGGGCCCGACAGAGCCCAGTAGAGCCCAGTAGAGCCCGACAGAGCCCGACAGAGCCCGACAGAGCCCGACAGGGCCCGACAGAGCCCGACAGAGCCCGACAGGGCCCAGTAGAGCCCGACAGAGCCCGACAGGGCCCGACAGGTCCCGACAGGGCCCGACAGAGCCCGACAGGGCCCGAAAGTGCCCGACAGAGCCCGACAGAGCCCGACAGGGCCCGACAGGGCCCGACAGAGCCCGACAGAGCCCAGTAGAGCCCGACAGAGCCCGACAGAGCCCGACAGAGCCCGACAGGTTCCGGCAGAGCCCGACAGGGCCCGACAGAGCCCGACAGAGCCCAGTAGAGCCCGACAGAGCCCGACAGAGCCCGACAGAGCCCGACAGGGCCCAGTAGAGCCCAGTAGAGCCCGACAGAGCCCAGTAGAGCCCGACAGAGCCCGACAGAGCCCGACAGAGCCCGACAGGGCCCAGTAGAGCCCGACAGAGCCCGACAGAGCCCGACAGGGCCCGACAGGGCCCGACAGAGCCCGAAAGAGCCCGACAGGGTCCGACAGGGCCCAGTAGAGCCCGACAGGGCCCGACAGAGCCCGACAGAGCCCAGTAGAGCCCAACAGAGCCCAACAGAGCCTGACAGAGCCCGACAGAGCCCGACAGGGCCCGACAGAGCCCAGTAGAGCCCGACAGAGCCCGACAGAGCCCGACAGGGCCCGACAGGGCCCAGTAGAGCCCGACAGAGCCCGACAGAGCCCGACAGGGCCCGACAGGGCCCAGTAGAGCCCGACAGAGCCCGACAGAGCCCGACAGGGCCCGATAGGGCCCGACAGAGCCCGACAGAGCCCGACAGGGCCCGACAGGGCCCGACAGAGCCCGACAGGGCCCGATATTGCCCGACAGAGCCCGACAGAGCCCAGTAGAGCCCGACAGAGCCCGACAGAGCCCGACAGAGCCCGACAGGGCCCGACAGATCCCGACAGGGCCCGATAGAGCCCGACAGAGCCCGACAGGGCCCAGTAGAGCCCGACAGAGCCCGACAGAGCCCGACAGAGCCCGACAGAGCCCAGTAGAGCCCGACAGAGCCCGACAGAGCCCGACAGAGCCCGACAGGGCCCGACAGAGCCCGACAGGGCCCAGTAGAGCCCGACAGAGCCCGACAGAGCCCGACAGAGCCCAGTAGAGCCCGACAGAGCCCAGTAGAGCCCGACAGAGCCCGACATAGCCCGACAGAGCCCAACAGAGCCCGACAGGGCCCGACAGGGCCCGACAGGGCCCAGTAGAGTCCGACAGAGCCCGACAGAGCCCAGTAGAGCCCGGTAGAGCCCGACAGAGCCCGACAGTGCCCGACAGAGCCCGACAGGGCCCGACAGAGCCCGACAGAGCCCGACAGGGCCCGACAGGGCCCGACAGAGCCCGACAGAGCCCGACAGGGCCCGACAGGGCCCAGTAGAGCCCGACAGAGCCCGACAGAGCCCAGTAGAGCCCAGTAGAGCCCGACAGGGCCCGACAGGGCCCGACAGGGCCCAGTAGAGCCCGACAGAGCCCGACAGAGCCTGACAGGGCCCGACAGGGCCCGACAGGGCCCGACAGAGCCCGACAGAGCCCGACAGGGCCCAGTAGAGCCCGACAGAGCCCGACAGAGCCCGACAGAGCCCGACAGGGCCCGACAGGGCCCGACAAGGACCAGTAGAGCCCGACAGAGCCCGACAGAGCCCGACAGAGCCCGACAGGGCCCGACAGAGCCCGACAGAGCCCGACAGAGCCCGACAGGGCCCAGTAGAGCCCGACAGAGCCCGACAGAGCCCGACAGGGCCCGACAGGGCCCGACAGGGCCCGACAGAGCCCAGTAGAGCCCGACAGAGCCCGACAGAGCCCGACAGAGCCCGACAGGGCCCGACAGAGCCCGACAGAGCCCGACAGGGCCCAGTAGAGCCCGACAGAGCCCGACAGAGCCCGACAGGGCCCGACAGGGCCCGACAGGGCCCAGTAGAGCCCGACAGAGCCCGACAGAGCCCGACAGGGCCCGACAGGGCCCGACAGAGCCCGACAGAGCCCGACAGGGCCCAGTAGAGCCCGACAGGGCCCAGTAGAGCCCGACAGAGCCCGACAGGGCCCGACAGGGCCCGACAGATACCGACAGAGCCCGACAGAGCCCGACAGAGCCCAGTAGAGCCCGACAGAGCCCGACAGAGCCCGACAGAGCCCGACAGGGCCCGACAGAGCCCGACAGGGCCCGACAGGGCCCAGTAGAGCCCGACAGAGCCCGACAGAGCCCGACAGATCCCGACAGGGCCCGACAGAGCCCGACAGAGCCCGACAGAGCCCGACAGGGCCCGACAGAGCCCGACAGGGCCCGACAGGGCCCAGTAGAGCCCGACAGAGCCCGACAGAGCCCGACAGATCCCGACAGGGCCCGACAGAGCCCGACAGAGCCCGACAGGGCACGACAGGGCCCAGTAGAGCCCGACAGAGCCCGACAGAGCCCGACAGGGCCCGACAGGACCCGACAGAGCCCGACAGAGCCCGACAGGGCCCGACAGGGCCCAGTAGAGCCCGACAGAGCCCGACAGAGCTCGACAGGGCCCGACAGGGCACGACAGGGCCCAGTAGAGCCCGACAGAGCCCGACAGAGCCCGACAGAACCCGTCAGAGCCCGACAGAGCCCGACAGAGCCCGACAGGGCCCGACAGGGCCCGACAGAGCCCGACAGGGCCCAGTAGAGCCCGACAGAGCCCGACAGAGCCCGACAGAACCCGTCAGAGCCCGACAGAGCCCGACAGGGCCCGACAGGGCCCGACAGGGCCCAGTAGAGCCCGACAGAGCCCGACAGAGCCCGACAGAGCCCGACAGAGTCCGACAGAGCCCGACAGGGCCCGACAGGGTCCGACAGGGCCCAGTAGAGCCCGACAGAGCCCGACAGAGCCCGACAGAGCCCGACAGAGCCCGACAGGGCCCAGTAGAGCCCGAAAGAGCCCGACAGAGCCCGACAGGGCCCAGTAGAGCCCGACAGAGCCCGACAGAGCCCAACAGGGCCCGACAGAGCCCAGTAGAGCCCAGTAGAGCCCGACAGAGCCTGACAGAGCCCGACAGAGCCCGACAGGGCCCGACAGAGCCCGACAGAGCCCGACAGGGCCCAGAAGAGCCCGACAGAGTCCGACAGGGCCCGACAGGGCCCGACAGGGCCCGACAGAGCCCGACAGAGCCCGACAGGGCCCGAAAGTGCCCGACAGAGCCCGACAGAGCCCGACAGAGCCCGACAGAGCCCAGTAGAGCCCGACAGAGCCCGACAGAGCCCGACAGAGCCCACTAGAGCCCGACAGAGCCCAGTAGAGCCCGACAGAGCCCGACATAGCCCGACAGAGCCCGACAGAGCCCGACAGGGCCCGACAGGGCCCGACAGGGCCCAGTAGAGCCCGACAGAGCCCGACAGAGCCCAGTAGAGCCCAGTAGAGCCCGACAGAGCCCGACAGGGCCCGACAGAGCCCGACAGGGCCCGACAGAGCCCGACAGAGCCCGACAGGGCCCGACAGGGCCCGACAGAGCCCGACAGAGCCCGACAGGGCCCGACAGGGCCCAGTAGAGCCCGACAGAGCCCGACAGAGCCCAGTAGAGCCCAGTAGAGCCCGACAGGGCCCGACAGAGCCCGACAGAGCCCGACAGAGCCCGACAGGGCCCGACAGAGCCCGACAGAGCCCAGTAGATCCCAACAGAGCCCAACAGAGCCCGACAGAGCCCGACAGAGCCCGACAGGGCCCGACAGAGCCCGACAGAGCCCGACAGGGCCCAGTAGAGCCCGACAGAGCCCGACAGAGCCCGACAGGGCCCGACAGGGCCCGACAGGGCCCAGTAGAGCCCGACAGAGCCCGACAGAGCCCGACAGGGCCCGACAGGGCCCGACAGAGCCCGACAGAGCCCGAAAGGGCCCAGTAGAGCCCGACAGAGCCCGACAGGGCCCGACAGGGCCCGACAGATACCGACAGAGCCCGACAGGGCCCGACAGAGCCCAACAGAGCCCAACAGAGCCCAGTAGAGCCCGACAGAGCCCGACAGAGCCCGACAGAGCCCGACAGGGCCCGACAGATCCCGACAGGGCCCGATAGAGCCCGACAGAGCCCGACAGGGCCCAGTAGAGCCCAACAGAGCCCGACAGAGCCCGACAGAGCCCGACAGAGCCCAGTAGAGCCCGACAGAGCCCGACAGAGACCGACAGAGCCCGACAGGGCCCGACAGAGCCCGACAGGGCCCGACAGGGCCCAGTAGAGCCCGACAGAGCCCGACAGAGCCCGACAGATCCCGACAGGGCCCGACAGAGCCCGACAGAGCCCGACAGAGCCCGACAGGGCCCGACAGAGCCCGACAGGGCCCGACAGAGCCCGACAGAGCCCGACAGGGCCCGACAGGGCCCGACAGGGCCCGACAGAGCCCGACAGGGCCCGACAGGGCCCGACAGGGCCCGACAGAGCCCGACAGAGCCCGACAGGGCCCGACAGGGCCCAGTAGAGCCCGACAGAGCCCGACAGAGCCCGACAGGGCCCGACAGGGCACGACAGGGCCCAGTAGAGCCCGACAGAGCCCGACAGAGCCCGACAGAACACGTCAGAGCCCGACAGAGCCCGACAGAGCCCAGTAGAGCCCGACAGAGCCCGACAGAGCCCGACAGAGCCCGACAGGGCCCGACAGAGCCCGACAGGGCCCAGTAGAGCCCGACAGAGCCCGACAGAGCCCGACAGAGCCCAGTAGAGCCCGACAGAGCCCAGTAGAGCCCGACAGAGCCCGACATAGCCCGACAGAGCCCAACAGAGCCCGACAGGGCCCGACAGGGCCCGACAGGGCCCAGTAGAGTCCGACAGAGCCCGACAGAGCCCAGTAGAGCCCGGTAGAGCCCGACAGAGCCCGACAGTGCCTGACAGAGCCCGACAGGGCCCGACAGAGCCCGACAGAGCCCGACAGGGCCCGACAGGGCCCGACAGAGCCCGACAGAGCCCGACAGGGCCCGACAGGGCCCAGTAGAGCCCGACAGAGCCCGACAGAGCCCAGTAGAGCCCAGTAGAGCCCGACAGGGCCCGACAGGGCCCGACAGGGCCCAGTAGAGCCCGACAGAGCCCGACAGAGCCTGACAGGGCCCGACAGGGCCCGACAGAGCCCGACAGAGCCCGACAGGGCCCAGTAGAGCCCGACAGAGCCCGACAGAGCCCGACAGAGCCCGACAGGGCCCGACAGGGCCCGACAGGGCCCAGTAGAGCCCGACAGAGCCCGACAGAGCTTGACAGAGCCCGACAGGGCCCGACAGAGCCCGACAGAGCCCGACAGGGCCCGACAGGGCCCAGTAGAGCCCGACAGAGCCCGACAGAGCCCGACAGGGCCCGACAGGGCCCGACAGAGCCCGACAGAGCCCAGTAGAGCCCGACAGAGCCCGACAGAGCCCGACAGAGCCCGACAGGGCCCGACAGAGCCCGACAGAGCCCGACAGGGCCCAGTAGAGCCCGACAGAGCCCGACAGAGCCCGACAGAGCCCAGTAGAGCCCGACAGAGCCCGACAGAGCCCGACAGAGCCCGACAGGGCCCGACAGAGCCCGACAGGGCCCAGTAGAGCCCGACAGAGCCCGACAGAGCCCAGTAGAGCCTGACAGAGCCCGACAGAGACCGACAGAGCCCGACAGAGCCCAGTAGAGCCCGACAGAGCCCGACAGGGCCCGACAGGGCCCGACAGGGCCCAGTAGAGCCCGACAGAGCCCGACAGAGCCCAGTAGAGCCCAGTAGAGCCCGACAGAGCCCGACAGGGCCCGACAGAGCCCGACAGGGCCCGACAGAGCCCGACAGAGCCCGACAGGGCCCGACAGGGCCCGACAGAGCCCGACAGAGCCCGACAGGGCCCGACAGGGCCCAGTAGAGCCCGACAGAGCCCGACAGAGCCCAGTAGAGCCCAGTAGAGCCCGACAGGGCCCGACAGGGCCCGACAGGGCCCAGTAGAGCCCGACAGAGCCCGACAGAGCCTGACAGGGCCCGACAGGGCCCGACAGGGCCCGACAGAGCCCGACAGAGCCCGACAGGGCCCAGTAGAGCCCGACAGAGCCCGACAGAGCCCGACAGAGCCCGACAGGGCCCGACAGGGCCCGACAGGGCCCAGTAGAGCCCGACAGAGCCCGACAGGGCCCGACAGAGCCCGACAGAGCCCGACAGAGCCCGACAGGGCCCAACAGGGCCCAGTAGAGCCCGACAGAGCCCGACAGAGCCCGACAGGGCCCGACAGGGCCCGACAGGGCCCGACAGAGCCCGACAGAGCCCAGTAGAGCCCGACAGAGCCCGACAGAGCCCGACAGAGCCCGACAGGGCCCGACAGAGCCCGACAGAGCCCAGTAGATCCCAACAGAGCCCAACAGAGCCCGACAGAGCCCGACAGAGCCCGACAGGGCCCGACAGAGCCCGACAGAGCCCGACAGGGCCCAGTAGAGCCCGACAGAGCCCGACAGAGCCCGACAGGGCCCGACAGGGCCCGACAGAGCCCGACAGAGCCCGACAGGGCCCAGTAGAGCCCGACAGAGCCCGACAGAGCCCGACAGAGCCCGACAGGGCCCGACAGGGCCCGACAGATACCGACAGAGCCCGACAGGGCCCGACAGAGCCCAACAGAGCCCAGTAGAGCCCGACAGAGCCCGACAGAGCCCGACAGAGCCCGACAGGGCCCGACAGAGCCCGACAGGGCCCGACAGGGCCCAGTAGAGCCCGACAGAGCCCGACAGAGCCCGACAGAGCCCGACAGGGCCCGACAGAGCCCGACAGAGCCCGACAGAGCCCGACAGGGCCCGACAGAGCCCGACAGAGCCCGACAGGGCCCGACAGGGCCCGACAGAGCCCGACAGAGCCCGACAGGGCCCAGTAGAGCCCGACAGAGCCCGACAGAGCCCGACAGGGCCCGACAGGGCACGACAGGGCCCAGTAGAGCCCGACAGAGCCCGACAGAGCCCGACAGAACCCGTCAGAGCCCGACAGAGCCCGACAGAGCCCGACAGGGCCCGACAGGGCCCGACAGAGCCCGACAGGGCCCAGTAGAGCCCGACAGAGCCCGACAGAGCCCGACAGAACCCGTCAGAGCCCGACAGAGCCCGACAGGGCCCGACAGGGCCCGACAGGGCCCGACAGGGCCCAGCAGAGCCCGACAGAGCCCGACAGAGCCCGACAGAGCCCGACAGAGTCCGACAGAGCCCGACAGGGCCCGACAGAGCCCGACAGGGCCCAGTAGAGCCCGACAGAGCCCGACAGAGCCCGACAGGGCCCAGTAGAGCCCGACAGAGCCCGACAGAGCCCGACAGGGCCCGACAGAGCCCAGTAGAGCCCAGTAGAGCCCGACAGAGCCCGACAGAGCCCGACAGAGCCCGACAGGGCCCGACAGAGCCCGACAGAGCCCGACAGGGCCCAGTAGAGCCCGACAGAGCCCGACAGGGCCCGACAGGTCCCGACAGGGCCCGACAGAGCCCGACAGGGCCCGAAAGTGCCCGACAGAGCCCGACAGAGCCCGACAGGGCCCGACAGGGCCCGACAGAGCCCGACAGAGCCCAGTAGAGCCCGACAGAGCCCGACAGAGCCCGACAGAGCCCGACAGGTTCCGGCAGAGCCCGACAGGGCCGACAGAGCGCGACAGAGCCCAGTAGAGCCCGACAGAGCCCGACAGAGCCCGACAGAGCCCGACAGGGCCCAGTAGAGCCCAGTAGAGCCCGACAGAGCCCAGTAGAGCCCGACAGAGCCCGACAGAGCCCGACAGAGCCCAACAGGGCCCAGTAGAGCCCGACAGAGCCCGACAGAGCCCGACAGGGCCCGACAGGGCCCGACAGAGCCCGAAAGAGCCCGACAGGGTCCGACAGGGCCCAGTAGAGCCCGACAGGGCCCGACAGAGCCCGACAGAGCCCAGTAGAGCCCAACAGAGCCCAACAGAGCCTGACAGAGCCCGACAGAGCCCGACAGGGCCCGACAGAGCCCAGTAGAGCCCGACAGAGCCCGACAGAGCCCGACAGGGCCCGACAGGGCCCAGTAGAGCCCGACAGAGCCCGACAGAGCCCGACAGGGCCCGACAGGGCCCAGTAGAGCCCGACAGAGCCCGACAGAGCCCGACAGGGCCCGATAGGGCCCGACAGAGCCCGACAGAGCCCGACAGGGCCCGACAGGGCCCGACAGAGCCCGACAGGGCCCGATATTGCCCGACAGAGCCCGACAGAGCCCAGTAGAGCCCGACAGAGCCCGACAGAGCCCGACAGAGCCCGACAGGGCCCGACAGATCCCGACAGGGCCCGATAGAGCCCGACAGAGCCCGACAGGGCCCAGTAGAGCCCGACAGAGCCCGACAGAGCCCGACAGAGCCCGACAGAGCCCAGTAGAGCCCGACAGAGCCCGACAGAGCCCGACAGAGCCCGACAGGGCCCGACAGAGCCCGACAGGGCCCAGTAGAGCCCGACAGAGCCCGACAGAGCCCGACAGAGCCCAGTAGAGCCCGACAGAGCCCAGTAGAGCCCGACAGAGCCCGACATAGCCCGACAGAGCCCAACAGAGCCCGACAGGGCCCGACAGGGCCCGACAGGGCCCAGTAGAGTCCGACAGAGCCCGACAGAGCCCAGTAGAGCCCGGTAGAGCCCGACAGAGCCCGACAGTGCCCGACAGAGCCCGACAGGGCCCGACAGAGCCCGACAGAGCCCGACAGGGCCCGACAGGGCCCGACAGAGCCCGACAGAGCCCGACAGGGCCCGACAGGGCCCAGTAGAGCCCGACAGAGCCCGACAGAGCCCAGTAGAGCCCAGTAGAGCCCGACAGGGCCCGACAGGGCCCGACAGGGCCCAGTAGAGCCCGACAGAGCCCGACAGAGCCTGACAGGGCCCGACAGGGCCCGACAGGGCCCGACAGAGCCCGACAGAGCCCGACAGGGCCCAGTAGAGCCCGACAGAGCCCGACAGAGCCCGACAGAGCCCGACAGGGCCCGACAGGGCCCGACAAGGACCAGTAGAGCCCGACAGAGCCCGACAGAGCCCGACAGAGCCCGACAGGGCCCGACAGAGCCCGACAGAGCCCGACAGAGCCCGACAGGGCCCAGTAGAGCCCGACAGAGCCCGACAGAGCCCGACAGGGCCCGACAGGGCCCGACAGGGCCCGACAGAGCCCAGTAGAGCCCGACAGAGCCCGACAGAGCCCGACAGAGCCCGACAGGGCCCGACAGAGCCCGACAGAGCCCGACAGGGCCCAGTAGAGCCCGACAGAGCCCGACAGGGCCCGACAGGGCCCGACAGGGCCCGACAGGGCCCAGTAGAGCCCGACAGAGCCCGACAGAGCCCGACAGGGCCCGACAGGGCCCGACAGAGCCCGACAGAGCCCGACAGGGCCCAGTAGAGCCCGACAGGGCCCAGTAGAGCCCGACAGAGCCCGACAGGGCCCGACAGGGCCCGACAGATACCGACAGAGCCCGACAGAGCCCGACAGAGCCCAGTAGAGCCCGACAGAGCCCGACAGAGCCCGACAGAGCCCGACAGGGCCCGACAGAGCCCGACAGGGCCCGACAGGGCCCAGTAGAGCCCGACAGAGCCCGACAGAGCCCGACAGATCCCGACAGGGCCCGACAGAGCCCGACAGAGCCCGACAGAGCCCGACAGGGCCCGACAGAGCCCGACAGGGCCCGACAGGGCCCAGTAGAGCCCGACAGAGCCCGACAGAGCCCGACAGATCCCGACAGGGCCCGACAGAGCCCGACAGAGCCCGACAGGGCCCGACAGGGCCCAGTAGAGCCCGACAGAGCCCGACAGAGCCCGACAGGGCCCGACAGGACCCGACAGAGCCCGACAGAGCCCCACAGGGCCCGACAGGGCCCAGTAGAGCCCGACAGAGCCCGACAGAGCTCGACAGGGCCCGACAGGGCACGACAGGGCCCAGTAGAGCCCGACAGAGCCCGACAGAGCCCGACAGAACCCGTCAGAGCCCGACAGAGCCCGACAGAGCCCGACAGGGCCCGACAGGGCCCGACAGAGCCCGACAGGGCCCAGTAGAGCCCGACAGAGCCCGACAGAGCCCGACAGAACCCGTCAGAGCCCGACAGAGCCCGACAGGGCCCGACAGGGCCCGACAGGGCCCAGTAGAGCCCGACAGAGCCCGACAGAGCCCGACAGAGCCCGACAGAGTCCGACAGAGCCCGAGAGGGCCCGACAGGGTCCGACAGGGCCCAGTAGAGCCCGACAGAGCCCGACAGAGCCCGACAGAGCCCGACAGAGCCCGACAGGGCCCAGTAGAGCCCGAAAGAGCCCGACAGAGCCCGACAGGGCCCAGTAGAGCCCGACAGAGCCCGACAGAGCCCAACAGGGCCCGACAGAGCCCAGTAGAGCCCAGTAGAGCCCGACAGAGCCCGACAGAGCCCGACAGAGCCCGACAGGGCCCGACAGAGCCCGACAGAGCCCGACAGGGCCCAGAAGAGCCCGACAGAGTCCGACAGGGCCCGACAGGGCCCGACAGGGCCCGACAGAGCCCGACAGAGCCCGACAGGGCCCGAAAGTGCCCGACAGAGCCCGACAGAGCCCGACAGAGCCCGACAGAGCCCAGTAGAGCCCGACAGAGCCCGACAGAGCCCGACAGAGCCCACTAGAGCCCGACAGAGCCCAGTAGAGCCCGACAGAGCCCGACATAGCCCGACAGAGCCCGACAGAGCCCGACAGGGCCCGACAGGGCCCGACAGGGCCCAGTAGAGCCCGACAGAGCCCGACAGAGCCCAGTAGAGCCCAGTAGAGCCCGACAGAGCCCGACAGGGCCCGACAGAGCCCGACAGGGCCCGACAGAGCCCGACAGAGCCCGACAGGGCCCGACAGGGCCCGACAGAGCCCGACAGAGCCCGACAGGGCCCGACAGGGCCCAGTAGAGCCCGACAGAGCCCGACAGAGCCCAGTAGAGCCCAGTAGAGCCCGACAGGGCCCGACAGAGCCCGACAGAGCCCGACAGAGCCCGACAGGGCCCGACAGAGCCCGACAGAGCCCAGTAGATCCCAACAGAGCCCAACAGAGCCCGACAGAGCCCGACAGAGCCCGACAGGGCCCGACAGAGCCCGACAGAGCCCGACAGGGCCCAGTAGAGCCCGACAGAGCCCGACAGAGCCCGACAGGGCCCGACAGGGCCCGACAGGGCCCAGTAGAGCCCGACAGAGCCCGACAGAGCCCAGTAGAGCCCAGTAGAGCCCGACAGAGCCCGACAGGGCCCGACAGAGCCCGACAGGGCCCGACAGAGCCCGACAGAGCCCGACAGGGCCCGACAGGGCCCGACAGAGCCCGACAGAGCCCGACAGGGCCCGACAGGGCCCAGTAGAGCCCGACAGAGCCCGACAGAGCCCAGTAGAGCCCAGTAGAGCCCGACAGGGCCCGACAGAGCCCGACAGAGCCCGACAGAGCCCGACAGGGCCCGACAGAGCCCGACAGAGCCCAGTAGATCCCAACAGAGCCCAACAGAGCCCGACAGAGCCCGACAGAGCCCGACAGGGCCCGACAGAGCCCGACAGAGCCCGACAGGGCCCAGTAGAGCCCGACAGAGCCCGACAGAGCCCGACAGGGCCCGACAGGGCCCGACAGGGCCCAGTAGAGCCCGACAGAGCCCGACAGAGCCCGACAGGGCCCGACAGGGCCCGACAGAGCCCGACAGAGCCCGACAGGGCCCAGTAGAGCCCGACAGAGCCCGACAGGGCCCGACAGGGCCCGACAGATACCGACAGAGCCCGACAGGGCCCGACAGAGCCCAACAGAGCCCAACAGAGCCCAGTAGAGCCCGACAGAGCCCGACAGAGCCCGACAGAGCCCGACAGGGCCCGACAGATCCCGACAGGGCCCGATAGAGCCCGACAGAGCCCGACAGGGCCCAGTAGAGCCCGACAGAGCCCGACAGAGCCCGACAGAGCCCGACAGAGCCCAGTAGAGCCCGACAGAGCCCGACAGAGCCCGACAGAGCCCGACAGGGCCCGACAGGGCCCAGTAGAGCCCGACAGAGCCCGACAGAGCCCGACAGATCCCGACAGGGCCCGACAGAGCCCGACAGAGCCCGACAGAGCCCGACAGGGCCCGACAGAGCCCGACAGGGCCCGACAGAGCCCGACAGAGCCCGACAGGGCCCGACAGGGCCCGACAGGGCCCGACAGAGCCCGACAGAGCCCGACAGGGCCCGACAGGGCCCGACAGAGCCCGACAGAGCCCGACAGGGCCCGACAGGGCCCAGTAGAGCCCGACAGAGCCCGACAGAGCCCAGTAGAGCCCAGTAGAGCCCGACAGGGCCCGACAGGGCCCGACAGGGCCCAGTAGAGCCCGACAGAGCCCGACAGAGCCCGACAGATCCCGACAGGGCCCGACAGAGCCCGACAGAGCCCGACAGAGCCCGACAGGGCCCGACAGAGCCCGACAGGGCCCGACAGAGCCCGACAGAGCCCGACAGGGCCCGACAGGGCCCGACAGGGCCGACAGAGCCCGACAGAGCCCGACAGGGCCCGACAGGGCCCGACAGAGCCCGACAGAGCCGACAGGGCCCGACAGGGCCCAGTAGAGCCCGACAGAGCCCGACAGAGCCCAGTAGAGCCCAGTAGAGCCCGACAGGGCCCGACAGGGCCCGACAGGGCCCAGTAGAGCCCGACAGAGCCCGACAGAGCCTGACAGGGCCGACAGGGCCCGACAGGGCCCGACAGAGCCCGACAGAGCCCGACAGGGCCCAGTAGAGCCCGACAGAGCCCGACAGAGCCCGACAGAGCCCGACAGGGCCCGACAGGGCCCGACAAGGACCAGTAGAGCCCGACAGAGCCCGACAGAGCCCGACAGAGCCCGACAGGGCCCGACAGAGCCCGACAGAGCCCGACAGAGCCCGACAGGGCCCAGTAGAGCCCGACAGAGCCCGACAGAGCCCGACAGGGCCCGACAGGGCCCGACAGGGCCCGACAGAGCCCAGTAGAGCCCGACAGAGCCCGACAGAGCCCGACAGAGCCCGACAGGGCCCGACAGAGCCCGACAGAGCCCGACAGGGCCCAGTAGAGCCCGACAGAGCCCGACAGAGCCCGACAGGGCCCGACAGGGCCCGACAGGGCCCAGTAGAGCCCGACAGAGCCCGACAGAGCCCGACAGGGCCCGACAGGGCCCGACAGAGCCCGACAGAGCCCGACAGGGCCCAGTAGAGCCCGACAGGGCCCAGTAGAGCCCGACAGAGCCCGACAGGGCCCGACAGGGCCCGACAGATACCGACAGAGCCCGACAGAGCCCGACAGAGCCCAGTAGAGCCCGACAGAGCCCGACAGAGCCCGACAGAGCCCGACAGGGCCCGACAGAGCCCGACAGGGCCCGACAGGGCCCAGTAGAGCCCGACAGAGCCCGACAGAGCCCGACAGATCCCGACAGGGCCCGACAGAGCCCGACAGAGCCCGACAGAGCCCGACAGGGCCCGACAGAGCCCGACAGGGCCCGACAGGGCCCAGTAGAGCCCGACAGAGCCCGACAGAGCCCGACAGATCCCGACAGGGCCCGACAGAGCCCGACAGAGCCCGACAGGGCCCGACAGGGCCCAGTAGAGCCCGACAGAGCCCGACAGAGCCCGACAGGGCCCGACAGGACCCGACAGAGCCCGACAGAGCCCGACAGGGCCCGACAGGGCCCAGTAGAGCCCGACAGAGCCCGACAGAGCTCTACAGGGCCCGACAGGGCACGACAGGGCCCAGTAGAGCCCGACAGAGCCCGACAGAGCCCGACAGAACCCGTCAGAGCCGACAGAGCCCGACAGAGCCCGACAGGGCCCGACAGGGCCCGACAGAGCCCGACAGGGCCCAGTAGAGCCCGACAGAGCCCGACAGAGCCCGACAGAACCCGTCAGAGCCCGACAGAGCCCGACAGGGCCCGACAGGGCCCGACAGGGCCCAGTAGAGCCCGACAGAGCCCGACAGAGCCCGACAGAGCCCGACAGAGTCCGACAGAGCCCGACAGGGCCCGACAGGGTCCGACAGGGCCCAGTAGAGCCCGACAGAGCCCGACAGAGCCCGACAGAGCCCGACAGAGCCCGACAGGGCCCAGTAGAGCCCGAAAGAGCCCGACAGAGCCCGACAGGGCCCAGTAGAGCCCGACAGAGCCCGACAGAGCCCAACAGGGCCCGACAGAGCCCAGTAGAGCCCAGTAGAGCCCGACAGAGCCCGACAGAGCCCGACAGAGCCCGACAGGGCCCGACAGAGCCCGACAGAGCCCGACAGGGCCCAGAAGAGCCCGACAGAGTCCGACAGGGCCCGACAGGGCCCGACAGGGCCCGACAGAGCCCGACAGAGCCCGACAGGGCCCGAAAGTGCCCGACAGAGCCGACAGAGCCCGACAGAGCCCGACAGAGCCCAGTAGAGCCCGACAGAGCCCGACAGAGCCCGACAGAGCCCACTAGAGCCCGACAGAGCCCAGTAGAGCCCGACAGAGCCCGACATAGCCCGACAGAGCCCGACAGAGCCCGACAGGGCCCGACAGGGCCCGACAGGGCCCAGTAGAGCCCGACAGAGCCCGACAGAGCCCAGTAGAGCCCAGTAGAGCCCGACAGAGCCCGACAGGGCCCGACAGAGCCCGACAGGGCCCGACAGAGCCCGACAGAGCCCGACAGGGCCCGACAGGGCCCGACAGAGCCCGACAGAGCCCGACAGGGCCCGACAGGGCCCAGTAGAGCCCGACAGAGCCCGACAGAGCCCAGTAGAGCCCAGTAGAGCCCGACAGGGCCCGACAGAGCCCGACAGAGCCCGACAGAGCCCGACAGGGCCCGACAGAGCCCGACAGAGCCCAGTAGATCCCAACAGAGCCCAACAGAGCCCGACAGAGCCCGACAGAGCCCGACAGGGCCCGACAGAGCCCGACAGAGCCCGACAGGGCCCAGTAGAGCCCGACAGAGCCCGACAGAGCCTGACAGGGCCCGACAGGGCCCGACAGGGCCCAGTAGAGCCCGACAGAGCCCGACAGAGCCCGACAGGGCCCGACAGGGCCCGACAGAGCCCGACAGAGCCCGACAGGGCCCAGTAGAGCCCGACAGAGCCCGACAGGGCCCGACAGGGCCCGACAGATACCGACAGAGCCCGACAGGGCCCGACAGAGCCCAACAGAGCCCAACAGAGCCCAGTAGAGCCCGACAGAGCCCGACAGAGCCCGACAGAGCCCGACAGGGCCCGACAGATCCCGACAGGGCCCGATAGAGCCCGACAGAGCCCGACAGGGCCCAGTAGAGCCCGACAGAGCCCGACAGAGCCCGACAGAGCCCGACAGAGCCCAGTAGAGCCCGACAGAGCCCGACAGAGCCCGACAGAGCCCGACAGGGCCCGACAGAGCCCGACAGGGCCCGACAGGGCCCAGTAGAGCCCGACAGAGCCCGACAGAGCCCGACAGATCCCGACAGGGCCCGACAGAGCCCGACAGAGCCCGACAGAGCCCGACAGGGCCCGACAGAGCCCGACAGGGCCCGACAGAGCCCGACAGAGCCCGACAGGGCCCGACAGGGCCCGACAGGGCCGACAGAGCCCGACAGGGCCCGACAGGGCCCGACAGGGCCCGACAGAGCCCGACAGAGCCCGACAGGGCCCGACAGGGCCAGTAGAGCCCGACAGAGCCCGACAGAGCCCGACAGGGCCCGACAGGGCACGACAGGGCCCAGTAGAGCCCGACAGAGCCCGACAGAGCCCGACAGAACACGTCAGAGCCCGACAGAACCCGTCAGAGCCCGACAGAGCCCGACAGAGCCCGACAGGGCCCGACAGGGCCCGACAGAGCCCGACAGGGCCCAGTAGAGCCCGACAGAGCCCGACAGAGCCCGACAGAACCCGTCAGAGCCCGACAGAGCCCGACAGGGCCCGACAGGGCCCGACAGGGCCCAGTAGAGCCCGACAGAGCCCGACAGAGCCCGACAGAGCCCGACAGAGTCCGACAGAGCCCGACAGGGCCCGACAGGGTCCGACAGGGCCCAGTAGAGCCCGACAGAGCCCGACAGAGCCCGACAGAGGCCGACAGAGCCCGACAGGGCCCAGTAGAGCCCGACAGAGCCCGACAGAGCCCGACAGGGCCCAGTAGAGCCCGACAGAGCCCGACAGGGCCCGACAGAGCCCAGTAGAGCCCAGTAGAGCCCGACAGAGCCCGACAGAGCCCGACAGAGCCCGACAGAGCCCGACAGAGCCCGACAGGGCCCAGTAGAGCCCGACAGAGCCCGACAGGGCCCGACAGGGCCCGACAGGGCCCGACAGAGCCCGACAGAGCCCGACAGGGCCTGAAAGTGCCCGACAGAGCCCGACAGAGCCCGACAGAGCCCGACAGGGCCCGACAGAGCCCGACAGAGCCCGACAGAGCCCAGTAGAGCCCGACAGAGCCCGACAGGGCCCGACAGGGCCCGACAGGTTCCGACAGAGCCCGACAGAGCCCGACAGAGCCCGACAGAGCCCAGTAGAGCCCGACAGAGCCCGACAGAGCCCGACAGAGCCCGACAGAGCCCGACAGGGCCCAGTAGAGCCCAGTAGAGCCCGACAGAACCCAGTAGAGCCCGACAGAGCCCGACAGAGCCCGACAGAGCCCGACAGGGCCCGACAGAGCCCGACAGGGCCCGACAGACTGCAGTAGAGCCCGACAGAGCCCGACAGAGCCCGACAGTGCCCGACAGGGCCCAACAGAGCCCGACAGAGCCCGACAGAGCCCGACAGGGCCCGACAGCGCCCGACAGGGCCCGACAGGGCCCGACAGAGCCCGACAGAGCCCGACAGGGCCCGACAGAGCCCGACAGGGCCCGACAGGGCCCAGTAGAGCCCGACAGAGCCCGACAGAGCCCGATAGAGCCCGACAGGGCCCGACAGAGCCCGACAGAGCCCGACAGAGCCCAGTAGAGCCCGACAGAGCCCGACAGAGCCCGACAGAGCCCGACAGAACCCGACAGAGACCAGTTGAGCCCGACAGAGCCCGACAGAGCCCGACAGAGCCTGACAGGGCCCGACAGGGCCCAGTAGAGCCCGACAGAGCCCGACAGAGCCCGACAGAGCCCGACAGAGCCCAGTAGAGCCCGACAGAGCCCGACAGAGCCCGACAGAGCCCGACAGGTCCCGACAGAGCCCGACAGAGCCCGACAGGGCCCGACAGAGCCCGACAGAGCCCGACAGAGCCCGACAGGGCCCGACAGAGCCCGACAGAGTCCGACAGGGCCCGACAGGGCCCAGTAGAGCCCGAAAGAGCCCGACAGGGCCCGACAGAAACCGACAGGGCCCGACAGAGCCCGACAGAGCCCGACAGAACCCGACAAGGCCCAGTAGAGCCCGACAGAGCCCGACAGAGCCCGACAGAGGCCGACAGGGCCCGACAGGGCCCGACAGAGCCCGACAGAGCCCGACAGGGCCCAGTAGAGCCCGACAGAGCCCGACAGGGCCCGACAGAGCCCGACAGAGCCCGACAGAGCCCGACAGGGCCCGACAGAGCCCGACAGAGCCCGACAGGGCCCGACAGGGCCCAGTAGAGCCCGACAGAGCCCGACAGAGCCCGACAGGGCCCGACAGGGCACGACAGGGCCCGACAGGGCCCGACAGAGCCCGACAGAGCCCAGTAGAGCCCGACAGAGCCCGACAGAGCCCGACAGAGCCCGACAGGGCCCGACAGAGCCCGACAGAGCCCAGTAGATCCCAACAGAGCCCAACAGAGCCCGACAGAGCCCGACAGAGCCCGACAGGGCCCGACAGAGCCCGACAGAGCCCGACAGGGCCCAGTAGAGCCCGACAGAGCCCGACAGAGCCCGACAGGGCCCGACAGGGCCCGACAGGGCCCAGTAGAGCCCGACAGAGCCCGACAGAGCCCGACAGGGCCCGGCAGGGCCCGACAGAGCCCGACAGAGCCCGACAGGGCCCAGTAGAGCCCGACAGAGCCCGACAGGGCCCGACAGGGCCCGACAGATACCGACAGAGCCCGACAGGGCCCGACAGAGCCCAACAGAGCCCAACAGAGCCCAGTAGAGCCCGACAGAGCCCGACAGAGCCCGACAGGCCCGACAGAGCCCGACAGAGCCCGACAGGGCCCAGTAGAGCCCGACAGGGCCCGACAGATCCCGACAGGGCCCGATAGAGCCCAGTAGAGCCCGACAGAGCCCGACAGAGCCCGACAGAGCCCGACAGGGCCCGACAGAGCCCAGTAGAGCCCGACAGAGCCCGACAGAGCCCGACAGAGCCCGACAGGGCCCGACAGAGCCCGACAGGGCCCGACAGGGCCCAGTAGAGCCCGACAGAGCCCGACAGAGCCCGACAGATCCCGACAGGGCCCGACAGAGCCCGACAGAGCCCGACAGAGCCCGACAGGGCCCGACAGAGCCCGACAGGGCCCGACAGGGCCCAGTAGAGCCCGACAGAGCCCGACAGAGCCCGACAGGGCCCGACAGAGCCCGACAGGGCCCGACAGAGCCCGACAGAGCCCGACAGGGCCCAGTAGAGCCCGACAGAGCCCGACAGAGCCCGACAGGGCCCGACAGGGCCCGACAGGGCCCAGTAGAGCCCGACAGAGCCCGACAGGGCCCGACAGAGCCCGACAGAGCCCGACAGAGCCCGACAGGGCCCGACAGAGCCCGACAGAGCCCGACAGGGCCCAGTAGAGCCCGACAGAGCCCGACAGAGCCCGACAGGGCCCGACAGGGCCCGACAGGGCCCAGTAGAGCCCGACAGAGCCCGACAGGGCCCGACAGAGCCCGACAGAGCCCGACAGGGCCCGACAGGGCCCAGTAGAGCCCGACAGAGCCCGACAGAGCCTGACAGGGCCCGACAGGGCACGACAGGGCCCAGTAGAGCCCGACAGAGCCCGACAGAGCCCGACAGAACCCGTCAGAGCCCGACAGAGCCCGACAGAGCCCGACAGGGCCCGACAGGGCCCAGTAGAGCCCGACAGAGCCCGACAGAGCCCGACAGAGCCCGACAGAGTCCGACAGAGCCCGACAGGGCCCGACAGGGTCCGACAGGGCCCAGTAGAGCCCGACAGGGCCCGACAGAGCCCGACAGGGCCCGACAGAGCCCGACAGGGCCCAGTAGAGCCCGACAGAGCCCGACAGAGCCCGACAGGGCCCGACAGGGCCCAGTAGAGCCCGACAGAGCCCGACAGAGCCCGACAGGGCCCGATAGGGCCCGACAGAGCCCGACAGAGCCCGACAGGGCCCGACAGGGCCCGACAGAGCCCGACAGGGCCCGATAGGGCCCGACAGAGCCCGACAGAGCCCAGTAGAGCCCGACAGAGCCCGACAGAGCCCGACAGAGCCCGACAGGGCCCGACAGATCCCGACAGGGCCCGATAGAGCCCGACAGAGCCCGACAGGGCCCAGTAGAGCTCGACAGAGCCCGACAGAGCCCGACAGAGCCCGACAGAGCCCAGTAGAGCCCGACAGAGCCCGACAGAGCCCGACAGAGCCCGACAGGGCCCGACAGAGCCCGACAGGGCCCAGTAGAGCCCGACAGAGCCCGACAGAGCCCGACAGAGCCCAGTAGAGCCCGACAGAGCCCAGTAGAGCCCGACAGAGACCGACATAGCCCGACAGAGCCCAACAGAGCCCGACAGGGCCCGACAGGGCCCGACAGGGCCCAGTAGAGTCCGACAGAGCCCGACAGAGCCCAGTAGAGCCCGGTAGAGCCCGACAGAGCCCGACAGTGCCCGACAGAGCCCGACAGGGCCCGACAGAGCCCGACAGAGCCCGACAGGGCCCGACAGGGGCCCGACAGAGCCCGACAGAGCCCGACAGGGCCCGACAGGGCCCAGTAGAGCCCGACAGAGCCCGACAGAGCCCAGTAGAGCCCAGTAGAGCCCGACAGGGCCCGACAGGGCCCGACAGGGCCCAGTAGAGCCCGACAGAGCCCGACAGAGCCTGACAGGGCCCGACAGGGCCCGACAGGGCCCGACAGAGCCCGACAGAGCCCGACAGGGCCCAGTAGAGCCCGACAGAGCCCGACAGAGCCCGACAGAGCCCGACAGGGCCCGACAGAGCCCGACAGAGCCCGACAGAGCCCGACAGGGCCCGACAGGGCCCAGTAGAGCCCGACAGAGCCCGACAGAGCCCGACAGGGCCCGACAGGGCCCAGTAGAGCCCGACAGAGCCCGACAGAGCCCGACAGAGCCCGACAGGGCCCGACAGAGCCCGACAGGGCCCGACAGAGCCCGACAGAGCCCGACAGGGCCCAGTAGAGCCCGACAGAGCCCGACAGAGCCCGACAGGGCCCGACAGGGCCCGACAGGGCCCAGTAGAGCCCGACAGAGCCCGACAGGGCCCGACAGAGCCCGACAGAGCCCGACAGAGCCCGACAGGGCCCGACAGAGCCCGACAGAGCCCGACAGGGCCCAGTAGAGCCCGACAGAGCCCGACAGAGCCCGACAGGGCCCGACAGGGCCCGACAGGGCCCAGTAGAGCCCGACAGAGCCCGACAGGGCCCGACAGAGCCCGACAGAGCCCGACAGGGCCCGACAGGGCCCAGTAGAGCCCGACAGAGCCCGACAGAGCCTGACAGGGCCCGACAGGGCACGACAGGGCCCAGTAGAGCCCGACAGAGCCCGACAGAGCCCGACAGAACCCGTCAGAGCCCGACAGAGCCCGACAGAGCCCGACAGGGCCCGACAGGGCCCAGTAGAGCCCGACAGAGCCCGACAGAGCCCGACAGAGCCCGACAGAGTCCGACAGAGCCCGACAGGGCCCGACAGGGTCCGACAGGGCCCAGTAGAGCCCGACAGGGCCCGACAGAGCCCGACAGGGCCCGACAGAGCCCGACAGGGCCCAGTAGAGCCCGACAGAGCCCGACAGAGCCCGACAGGGCCCGACAGGGCCCAGTAGAGCCCGACAGAGCCCGACAGAGCCCGACAGGGCCCGATAGGGCCCGACAGAGCCCGACAGAGCCCGACAGGGCCCGACAGGGCCCGACAGAGCCCGACAGGGCCCGATAGGGCCCGACAGAGCCCGACAGAGCCCAGTAGAGCCCGACAGAGCCCGACAGAGCCCGACAGAGCCCGACAGGGCCCGACAGATCCCGACAGGGCCCGATAGAGCCCGACAGAGCCCGACAGGGCCCAGTAGAGCTCGACAGAGCCCGACAGAGCCCGACAGAGCCCGACAGAGCCCAGTAGAGCCCGACAGAGCCCGACAGAGCCCGACAGAGCCCGACAGGGCCCGACAGAGCCCGACAGGGCCCAGTAGAGCCCGACAGAGCCCGACAGAGCCCGACAGAGCCCAGTAGAGCCCGACAGAGCCCAGTAGAGCCCGACAGAGACCGACATAGCCCGACAGAGCCCAACAGAGCCCGACAGGGCCCGACAGGGCCCGACAGGGCCCAGTAGAGTCCGACAGAGCCCGACAGAGCCCAGTAGAGCCCGGTAGAGCCCGACAGAGCCCGACAGTGCCCGACAGAGCCCGACAGGGCCCGACAGAGCCCGACAGAGCCCGACAGGGCCCGACAGGGCCCGACAGAGCCCGACAGAGCCCGACAGGGCCCGACAGGGCCCAGTAGAGCCCGACAGAGCCCGACAGAGCCCAGTAGAGCCCAGTAGAGCCCGACAGGGCCCGACAGGGCCCGACAGGGCCCAGTAGAGCCCGACAGAGCCCGACAGAGCCTGACAGGGCCCGACAGGGCCCGACAGGGCCCGACAGAGCCCGACAGAGCCCGACAGGGCCCAGTAGAGCCCGACAGAGCCCGACAGAGCCCGACAGAGCCCGACAGGGCCCGACAGGGCCCGACAGGGCCCAGTAGAGCCCGACAGAGCCCGACAGAGCCCGACAGAGCCCGACAGGGCCCGACAGAGCCCGACAGAGCCCGACAGAGCCCGACAGGGCCCGACAGGGCCCAGTAGAGCCCGACAGAGCCCGACAGAGCCCGACAGGGCCCGACAGGGCCCGACAGGGCCCGACAGAGCCCAGTAGAGCCCGACAGAGCCCGACAGAGCCCGACAGAGCCCGACAGGGCCCGACAGAGCCCGACAGAGCCCGACAGGGCCCAGTTGAGCCCGACAGAGCCCGACAGAGCCCGACAGGGCCCGACAGGGCCCGACAGGGCCCAGTAGAGCCCGACAGAGCCCGACAGAGCCCGACAGGGCCCGACAGGGCCCGACAGAGCCCGACAGAGCCCGACAGGGCCCAGTAGAGCCCGACAGGGCCCAGTAGAGCCCGACAGAGCCCGACAGGGCCCGACAGGGCCCGACAGATACCGACAGAGCCCGACAGAGCCCGACAGAGCCCAGTAGAGCCCGACAGAGCCCGACAGAGCCCGACAGAGCCCGACAGGGCCCGACAGAGCCCGACAGGGCCCGACAGGGCCCAGTAGAGCCCGACAGAGCCCGACAGAGCCCGACAGATCCCGACAGGGCCCGACAGAGCCCGACAGAGCCCGACAGAGCCCGACAGGGCCCGACAGAGCCCGACAGGGCCCGACAGGGCCCAGTAGAGCCCGACAGAGCCCGACAGAGCCCGACAGGGCCCGACAGGGCCCGACAGAGCCCGACAGAGCCCGACAGGGCCCGACAGGGCCCAGTAGAGCCCGACAGAGCCCGACAGAGCCCGACAGGGCCCGACAGGGCACGACAGGGCCCAGTAGAGCCCGACAGAGCCCGACAGAGCCCGACAGAACCCGTCAGAGCCCGACAGAGCCCGACAGAGCCCGACAGGGCCCGACAGGGCCCGACAGAGCCCGACAGGGCCCAGTAGAGCCCGACAGAGCCCGACAGAGCCCGACAGAACCCGTCAGAGCCCGACAGAGCCCGACAGGGCCCGACAGGGCCCGACAGGGCCCAGTAGAGCCCGACAGAGCCCGACAGAGCCCGACAGAGCCCGACAGAGTCCGACAGAGCCCGACAGGGCCCGACAGGGTCCGACAGGGCCCAGCAGAGCCCGACAGAGCCCGACAGAGCCCGACAGAGCCCGACAGAGCCCGACAGGGCCCAGTAGAGCCCGAAAGAGCCCGACAGAGCCCGACAGGGCCCAGTAGAGCCCGACAGAGCCCGACAGAGCCCAACAGGGCCCGACAGAGCCCAGTAGAGCCCAGTAGAGCCCGACAGAGCCCGACAGAGCCCGACAGAGCCCGACAGGGCCCGACAGAGCCCGACAGAGCCCGACAGGGCCCAGAAGAGCCCGACAGAGTCCGACAGGGCCCGACAGGGCCCGACAGGGCCCGACAGAGCCCGACAGAGCCCGACAGGGCCCGAAAGTGCCCGACAGAGCCCGACAGAGCCCGACAGAGCCCGACAGAGCCCAGTAGAGCCCGACAGAGCCCGACAGAGCCCGACAGAGCCCACTAGAGCCCGACAGAGCCCAGTAGAGCCCGACAGAGCCCGACATAGCCCGACAGAGCCCGACAGAGCCCGACAGGGCCCGACAGGGCCCGACAGGGCCCAGTAGAGCCCGACAGAGCCCGACAGAGCCCAGTAGAGCCCAGTAGAGCCCGACAGAGCCCGACAGGGCCCGACAGAGCCCGA
Organism: Caloenas nicobarica; assembly: GCF_036013445.1. Classification (NCBI taxonomy): domain Eukaryota; kingdom Metazoa; phylum Chordata; class Aves; order Columbiformes; family Columbidae; genus Caloenas; species Caloenas nicobarica. The sequence continues at coordinate 31,445 of NW_027017450.1, read as the reverse complement.
CAGGGCCCGACAGAGCCCGACAGAGCCCGACAGGGCCCGACAGGGCCCGACAGAGCCCGGCAGAGCCCGACAGGGCCCGACAGGGCCCAGTAGAGCCCGACAGAGCCCGACAGAGCCCAGTAGAGCCCAGTAGAGCCCGACAGGGCCCGACAGAGCCCGACAGAGCCCGACAGAGCCCGACAGAGCCCAGTAGATCCCAGCAGAGCCCAACAGAGCCCGACAGAGCCCGACAGAGCCCGACAGGGCCCGACAGAGCCCGACAGAGCCCGACAGGGCCCAGTAGAGCCCGACAGAGCCCGACAGAGCCCGACAGGGCCCGACAGGGCCCGACAGGGCCCAGTAGAGCCCGACAGAGCCCGACAGAGCCCGACAGGGCCCGACAGGGCCCGCCAGAGCCCGACAGAGCCCGACAGGGCCCGACAGAGCCCGACAGAGCCCGACAGAGCCCGACAGAGCCCGACAGGGCCCGACAGATCCCGACAGGGCCCGATAGAGCCCGACAGAGCCCGACAGGGCCCAGTAGAGCCCGACAGAGCCCGACAGAGCCCGACAGAGCCCGACAGAGCCCAGTAGAGCCCGACAGAGCCCGACAGAGCTCGACAGAGCCCGACAGGGCCCGACAGAGCCCGACAGGGCCCGACAGGGCCCAGTAGAGCCCGACAGAGCCCGACAGAGCCCGACAGATCCCGACAGGGCCCGACAGAGCCCGACAGAGCCCGACAGAGCCCGACAGGGCCCGACAGAGCCCGACAGGGCCCGACAGAGCCCGACAGAGCCCGACAGGGCCCGACAGGGCCCGACAGGGCCCGACAGGGCCCGACAGGGCCCGACAGAGCCCGACAGGGCCCGACAGGGCCCAGTAGAGCCCGACAGAGCCCGACAGAGCCCGACAGGGCCCGACAGGGCACGACAGGGCCCAGTAGAGCCCGACAGAGCCCGACAGAGCCCGACAGAACCCGTCAGAGCCCAACAGAGCCCGACAGAGCCCGACAGGGCCCGACAGGGCCTGACAGAGCCCGACAGGGCCCAGTAGAGCCCGACAGAGCCCGACAGAGCCCGACAGAACCCGTCAGAGCCCGACAGAGCCCGACAGGGCCCGACAGGGCCCGACAGGGCCCAGTAGAGCCCGACAGAGCCCGACAGAGCCCGACAGAGCCCGACAGAGTCCGACAGAGCCCGACAGGGCCCGACAGGGTCCGACAGGGCCCAGTAGAGACCGACAGAGCCCGACAGAGCCCGACAGAGGCCGACAGAGCCCGACAGGGCCCAGTAGAGCCCGACAGAGCCCGACAGAGCCCGACAGGGCCCAGTAGAGCCCGACAGAGCCCGACAGAGCCCGACAGGGCCCGACAGAGCCCAGTAGAGCCCAGTAGAGCCCGACAGAGCCCGACAGAGCCCGACAGAGCCCGACAGGGCCCGACAGAGCCCGACAGAGCCCGACAGGGACCAGTAGAGCCCGACAGAGCCCGACAGGGCCCGACAGGGCCCGACAGGGCCCGACAGAGCCCGACAGAGCCCGACAGGGCCCGAAAGTGCCCGACAGAGCCCGACAGAGCCCGACAGAGCCCGACAGGGCCCGACAGAGCCCGACAGAGCCCGACAGAGCCCAGTAGAGCCCGACAGAGCCCGACAGGGCCCGACAGGGCCCGACAGGTTCCGACAGAGCCCGACAGAGCCCGACAGAGCCCGACAGAGCCCAGTAGAGCCCGACAGAGCCCGACAGAGCCCGACAGAGCCCGACAGAGCCCGACAGGGCCCAGTAGAGCCCAGTAGAGCCCGACAGAACCCAGTAGAGCCCGACAGAGCCCGACAGAGCCCGACAGAGCCCGACAGGGCCCGACAGAGCCCGACAGGGCCCGACAGACTGCAGTAGAGCCCGACAGAGCCCGACAGAGCCCGACAGGGCCCAACAGGGCCCGACAGAGCCCGAAAGAGCCCGACAGTGCCCGACAGGGCCCAACAGAGCCCGACAGAGCCCGACAGAGCCCGACAGGGCCCGACAGCGCCCGACAGGGCCCGACAGGGCCCGACAGAGCCCGACAGAGCCCGACAGGGCCCGACAGAGCCCGACAGGGCCCGACAGGGCCCAGTAGAGCCCGACAGAGCCCGACAGAGCCCGATAGAGCCCGACAGGGCCCGACAGAGCCCGACAGAGCCCGACAGAGCCCAGTAGAGCCCGACAGAGCCCGACAGAGCCCGACAGGGCCCGACAGGGCCCGACAGGGCCCAGTAGAGCCCGACAGAGCCCGACAGAGCACGACAGAGCCCGACAGGGCCCGACAGGGCCCAGTAGAGCCCGACAGAGCCCGACAGAGCCCGACAGAGCCCGACAGAACCCGACAGAGCCCGACAGAGCCCGACAGAGCCCGACAGGGCCCGACAGGGCCCGACAGAGCCCGACAGAGCCCGATAGGGCCCAGTAGAGCCCGACAGAGCCCGACAGAGCCCGACAGAGCCCGACAGGGCCCGACAGAGCCCGACAGAGCCCGACAGAGCCCGACAGGGCCCGACAGGGCCCAGTAGAGCCCGACAGAGCCCGACAGAGCCCGACAGGGCCCGACAGGGCCCGACAGGGCCCGACAGAGCCCAGTAGAGCCCGACAGAGCCCGACAGAGCCCGACAGAGCCCAGTAGAGCCCGACAGAGCCCGACAGAGCCCGACAGAGCCCAGTAGAGCCCGACAGAGCCCGACAGGGCCCGACAGGGCCCGACAGGGGCCAGTAGAGCCCGACAGAGCCCGACAGAGCCCAGTAGAGCCCAGTAGAGCCCGACAGAGCCCGACAGAGCCCGACAGAGCCCGACAGAGCCCGACAGGGCCCGACAGGGCCCAGTAGAGCCCGAAAGAGCCCGACAGAGCCCAGTAGAGCCCAGTAGAGCCCGACAGGGCCCGACAGGGCCCGACAGGGCCCAGTAGAGCCCGACAGAGCCCGACAGAGCCTGACAGAGCCCGACAGGGCCCGACAGGGCCCGACAGAGCCCGACAGAGCCCGACAGAGCCCAGTAGAGCCCGACAGAGCCCGACAGAGCCCGACAGAGCCCGACAGAGCCCGACAGGGCCCAGTAGAGCCCGACAGAGCCCGACAGAGCCCGACAGAGCCCGACAGGGCCCGACAGGGCCCGACAGAGCCCGACAGAGCCCGACAGGGCCCGACAGAGCCCGACAGAGCCCGACAGGGCCCGACAGGGCCCGACAGGGCCCAGTAGAGCCCGATAGAGCCCGACAGAGCCCGACAGAGCCCGACAGGGCCCGACAGAGCCCGACAGAGCCCGACAGGGCCCGACAGGGCCCGACAGGGCCCGACAGAGCCCGACAGGGCCCGATAGAGCCCGACAGGGCCCGACAGAGCCCGACAGAGCCCGACAGGGCACGACAGAGCCCGACAGAGCCCAACAGGGCCCGACAGAGCCCGACAGAGCCTGACAGAGCCCGACAGAGCCCGACAGAGCCCGACAGGGCCCGACAGGGCCCGACAGGGGCCAGTAGAGCCCGACAGAGCCCGACAGAGCCCAGTAGAGCCCAGTAGAGCCCGACAGAGCCCGACAGAGCCCGACAGAGCCCGACAGGGCCCGACAGGGCCCGACAGGGCCCAGTAGAGCCCGAAAGAGCCCGACAGAGCCCAGTAGAGCCCAGTAGAGCTTGACAGGGCCCGACAGGGCCCGACAGGGCCCAGTAGAGCCCGACAGAGCCCGACAGAGCCTGACAGACCCCGACAGGGCCCGACAGGGCCCGACAGAGCCCGACAGAGCCCGACAGGGCCCAGTAGAGCCCGACAGAGCCCGACAGAGCCCGACAGAGCCCGACAGAGCCCGACAGGGCCCAGTAGAGCCCGACAGAGCCCGACAGAGCCCGACAGAGCCCGACAGGGCCCGACAGGGCCCGACAGAGCCCGACAGAGCCCGACAGGGCCCGACAGAGCCCGACAGGGCCCGACAGGGCCCAGTAGAGCCCGATAGAGCCCGACAGAGCCCGACAGGGCCCGACAGAGCCCGACAGAGCCCGACAGGGCCCGACAGGGCCCGACAGGGCCCGACAGAGCCCGACAGGGCCCGATAGAGCCCGACAGGGCCCGACAGAGCTCGACAGAGCCCGACAGGGCACGACAGAGCCCGACAGAGCCCGACAGGACCCGACAGCGCCCGACAGAGCCCAGTAGAGCCCGACAGAGCCCGACAGGGCCCGACAGAGCCCGACAGGGCCCGACAGGGCCCGACAGGGCCCAGTAGAGCCCGACAGAGCCCGACAGGGCCCGACAGAACCCGACAGAGCCCGACAGAGCCCGACAGAGCCCGACAGGGCCCAGTAGAGCCCGACAGAGCCCGACAGAGCCCGACAGAGCCCGACAGGGCCCGACAGAGCCCGACAGAGCCCGACAGAGCCCGACAGGGCCCGACAGAGCCCGACAGAGCCCGACAGAGCCCGACAGGGCCCCACAGAGCCCGACAGAGCCCGACAGGGCCCAGTAGAGCCCGACAGAGCCCGACAGAGCCCGAAAGAGCCCGACAGAGCCCAGTAGAGCCCAGTAGAGCCCGACAGGGCCCGACAGGGCCCGACAGAGCCCGACAGAGCCCGACAGGGCCCGACAGGGCCCGACAGAGCCCGACAGAGCCCGACAGGGCCCGACAGGGCCCAGTAGAGCCCGACAGAGCCCGACAGAGCCCGACAGGGCCCGACAGAGCCCGACAGAGCCCGACAGAGCCCGACAGGGCCCGACAGGGCCCAGTAGAGCCCGACAGAGCCGAGAGGGCCCGACAGAGCCCGACAGAGCCCGACAGAGCCCGACAGAGCCCGACAGGGCCCAACAGAGCCCGACAGAGCCCGACAGAGCCCGACAGGGCCCAGTAGAGCCCGACATAGCCCGACAGAGCCCGACAGAACCCGACAGGGCCCAGTAGAGCCCGACAGAGCCCGACAGAGCCCGACAGAGCCCGAGAGGGCCCGACAGAGCCCGACAGAGCCCGACAGAGCCCGACAGCGCCCGACAGGGCCCAGTAGAGCCCGACAGAGCCCGACAGAGCCCGACAGAGCCCGACACGGCCCGACAGAGCCCGACAGAGCCCGACAGGGCCCGACAGAGCCCGACAGGGCCCAGTAGAGCCCGACAGAGCCCGACAGAGCCCAGTAGAGCCCGACAGAGCCCGACAGAGCCCGACAGGGCCCGACAGGGCCCGACAGAGCCCGACAGAGCCCGACAGAGCCCAGTAGAGCCCGACAGAGCACGTCAGGGCCCGACAGGGCCCGACAGGGCCCAGTAGAGCCCGACAGAGCCCGACAGAGCCCAGTAGAGCCCAGTAGAGCCCGACAGAGCCCGACAGAGCCCGACAGAGCCCGACAGGGCACGACAGAGCCCGACAGAGCCCGACAGGGCCCGACAGAGCCCGACAGAGCCCGACAGAGCCCGACAGGGCCCGACAGGACCCAGTAGAGCCCGACAGAGCCCAGTAGAGCCCAGTAGAGCCCGACAGAGCCCGACAGAGCCCGACAGAGCCCGACAGGGCCCGACAGGGCCCGACAGGGCCCAGTAGAGGCCGACAGAGCCTGACAGGGCCCGACAGAGCCCGACAGAGCCCGACAGGGCCCGACAGAGCCCGACAGGGCCCGACAGGGCCCAGTAGACCCGACAGAGCCCGACAGAGCCCGACAGAGCCCGACAGGGCCCGACAGAGCCCGACAGGGCCCGACAGAGCCCGACAGAGCCCGACAGAGCCCGACAGGGCCCCACAGATCCCAACAGAGCCCGACAGGGCCCCACAGAGCCCGACAGAGTCCAGTAGAGCCCGACAGAGCCCGACAGAGCCCGACAGGGCCCGACAGGGCCCGACAGAGCCCGACAGAGCCCGACAGAGCCCGACAGGGCCCAGTAGAGCCCGACAGAGCCCGACAGAGCCCGACAGAGCCCGACAGAGCCCAGTAGAGCCCGACAGAGCCCGACAGAGCCCGACAGGGCCCGACAGGGCCCGACAGAGCCCGACAGAGCCCGACAGGGCCCGACAGGGCCCGACAGAGCCCAGTAGAGCCCGACAGAGCCCGACAGAGCCCAACAGAGCCCGACAGGGCCCGAGAGGGCCCGACAGGGCCCAGTAGAGCCCGACAGAGCCCGACAGAGCCCGACAGAGCCCGACAGGGCCCGACAGAGCCCGACAGAGCCCGACAGGGCCCGACAGGGCCCGACAGACCCCAGTAGAGCCCAGTAGAGCCCGACAGAGCCCGACAGAGCCCGACAGAGCCCGACAGGGCCCGACAGGGCCCAGTAGAGCCCGACAGAGCCCGACAGAGCCCGACAGAGCCCGACAGAGCCCAGTAGAGCCCAGTAGAGCCCGACAGAGCCCGACACTGCCCGACAGAGCCCGACAGAGCCCGACAGAGCCCGACAGGGCCCAGTAGAGCCCGACAGAGCCCGACAGGGCCCGACAGAGCCCGACAGAGCCTGACAGGGCCCGACAGAGCCCGACAGAGCCCGACAGAGCCCGACAGGGCCCAGTAGAGCCCGACAGAGCCTGACAGAGCCCGACAGAGCCCGACAGGGCCCGACAGGGCCCGACAGAGCCCGACAGAGCCCGACAGGGCCCGACAGAGCCCGACAGAGCCCGACAGAGCCCGACAGGGCCCGACAGAGCCCGACAGAGCCCGACAGGGCCCGACAGAGCCCGACAGGGCCCAGTAGAGCCCGACAGAGCCCGACAGAGCCCAGTAGAGCCCGACAGAGCCCGACAGAGCCCGACAGGGCCCGACAGAGCCCGACAGAGCCCGACAGAGCCCAGTAGAGCCCGACAGAGCCCGTCAAGGCCCGACAGGGCCCGACAGAGCCCGACAGAGCCCGACAGGGCCCAGTAGAGCCCGACAGAGCCCAGTAGAGCCCAGTAGAGCCCGACAGAGCCCAGTAGAGCCCGACAGAGCCCGACAGAGCCCGACACGGCCCGACAGAGCCCGACAGAGCCCGACAGGGCCCGACAGAGCCCGACAGGGCCCAGTAGAGCCCGACAGAGCCCGACAGAGCCCAGTAGAGCCCGACAGAGCCCGACAGAGCCCGACAGGGCCCGACAGGGCCCGACAGAGCCCGACAGAGCCCGACAGAGCCCAGTAGAGCCCGACAGAGCACGTCAGGGCCCGACAGGGCCCGACAGGGCCCAGTAGAGCCCGACAGAGCCCGACAGAGCCCAGTAGAGCCCAGTAGAGCCCGACAGAGCCCGACAGAGCCCGACAGGGCCCGACAGAGCCCGACAGAGCCCGACAGGGCCCGACAGGGCCCGACAGAGCCCGACAGAGCCCGACAGAGCCCGACAGGGCCCGACAGGGCCCGACAGAGCCCAGTAGAGCCCGACAGAGCCCGACAGAGCCCGACAGGGCCCGACAGAGCCCGACAGGGCCCGACAGAGCCCGACAGGGCCCGACAGTGCCCGACAGGGCCCAGTAGAGCCCGAAAGAGCCCGACAGAGCCCAGTAGAGCCCAGTAGAGCCCGACAGGGCCCGACAGGGCCCGACAGGGCCCAGTAGAGCCCGACAGAGCCCGACAGAGCCTGACAGAGCCCGACAGGGCCCGACAGGGCCCGACAGAGCCCGACAGGGCCCAGTAGAGCCCGACAGAGCCCGACAGAGCCCGACAGAGCCCGACAGGGCCCAGTAGAGCCCGACAGAGCCCGACAGAGCCCGACAGAGCCCGACAGGGCCCGATAGGGCCCGACAGAGCCCGACAGGGCCCGACAGAGCCCGACAGGGCCCGACAGGGCCCGACAGGTCCCGACAGGGCCCAGTAGAGCCCGACAGAGCCCGACAGGGCCCGACAGGGCCCGACAGAGCCCGACAGGGCCCGACAGAGCCCGACAGAGCCCGACAGGGCCCGACAGGGCCCGACAGAGCCCGACAGGGCCCGACAGAGCCCGACAGAGCCCGACAGGGCCCGACAGAGCCCGACAGGGCCCGACAGAGCCCGACAGAGCCCGACAGAGCCCGACAGGGCCCCACAGATCCCAACAGAGCCCGACAGGGCCCCACAGAGCCCGACAGAGTCCAGTAGAGCCCGACAGAGCCCGACAGAGCCCGACAGGGCCCGACAGGGCCCGACAGAGCCCGACAGAGCCCGACAGAGCCCGACAGGGCCCAGTAGAGCCCGACAGAGCCCGACAGAGCCCGACAGAGCCCGACAGAGCCCGACAGGGCCCGACAGGGCCCGACAGAGCCCGACAGAGCCCGACAGGGCCCGACAGGGCCCGACAGAGCCCAGTAGAGCCCGACAGAGCCCGACAGAGCCCAACAGAGCCCGACAGGGCCCGAGAGGGCCCGACAGGGCCCAGTAGAGCCCGACAGAGCCCGACAGAGCCCGACAGAGCCCGACAGGGCCCGACAGAGCCCGACAGAGCCCGACAGCGCCCGACAGGGCCCGACAGAGCCCAGTAGAGCCCAGTAGAGCCCGACAGAGCCCGACAGAGCCCGACAGAGCCCGACAGGGCCCGACAGGGCCCAGTAGAGCCCGACAGAGCCCGACAGAGCCCGACAGAGCCCGACAGAGCCCAGTAGAGCCCAGTAGAGCCCGACAGAGCCCGACACTGCCCGACAGAGCCCGACAGAGCCCGACAGAGCCCGACAGGGCCCAGTAGAGCCCGACAGAGCCCGACAGGGCCCGACAGAGCCCGACAGAGCCTGACAGGGCCCGACAGAGCCCGACAGAGCCCGACAGAGCCCGACAGGGCCCAGTAGAGCCCGACAGAGCCTGACAGAGCCCGACAGAGCCCGACAGGGCCCGACAGGGCCCGACAGAGCCCGACAGAGCCCGACAGGGCCCGACAGAGCCCGACAGAGCCCGACAGAGCCCGACAGGGCCCGACAGAGCCCGACAGAGCCCGACAGGGCCCGACAGAGCCCGACAGGGCCCAGTAGAGCCCGACAGAGCCCGACAGAGCCCAGTAGAGCCCGACAGAGCCCGACAGAGCCCGACAGGGCCCGACAGAGCCCGACAGAGCCCGACAGAGCCCAGTAGAGCCCGACAGAGCCCGTCAGGGCCCGACAGGGCCCGACAGAGCCCGACAGAGCCCGACAGGGCCCAGTAGAGCCCGACAGAGCCCAGTAGAGCCCAGTAGAGCCCGACAGAGCCCAGTAGAGCCCGACAGAGCCCGACAGAGCCCGACACGGCCCGACAGAGCCCGACAGAGCCCGACAGGGCCCGACAGAGCCCGACAGGGCCCAGTAGAGCCCGACAGAGCCCGACAGAGCCCAGTAGAGCCCGACAGAGCCCGACAGAGCCCGACAGGGCCCGACAGGGCCCGACAGAGCCCGACAGAGCCCGACAGAGCCCAGTAGAGCCCGACAGAGCACGTCAGGGCCCGACAGGGCCCGACAGGGCCCAGTAGAGCCCGACAGAGCCCGACAGAGCCCAGTAGAGCCCAGTAGAGCCCGACAGAGCCCGACAGAGCCCGACAGGGCCCGACAGAGCCCGACAGAGCCCGACAGGGCCCGACAGGGCCCGACAGAGCCCGACAGGGCCCAGTAGAGCCCGACAGAGCCCGACAGAGCCCGACAGAGCCCGACAGGGCCCAGTAGAGCCCGACAGAGCCCGACAGAGCCCGACAGAGCCCGACAGGGCCCGATAGGGCCCGACAGAGCCCGACAGGGCCCGACAGAGCCCGACAGGGCCCGACAGGGCCCGACAGGTCCCGACAGGGCCCAGTAGAGCCCGACAGAGCCCGACAGGGCCCGACAGGGCCCGACAGAGCCCGAGAGGGCCCGACAGAGCCCGACAGAGCCCGACAGGGCCCGACAGGGCCCGACAGAGCCCGACAGGGCCCGACAGAGCCCGACAGAGCCCGACAGGGCCCGACAGGGCCCAGTAGGGCCCGACAGAGCCCGACAGAGCCCGACAGAGCCCGACAGGGCCCCACAGATCCCAACAGAGCCCGACAGGGCCCCACAGAGCCCGACAGAGTCCAGTAGAGCCCGACAGAGCCCGACAGAGCCCGACAGGGCCCGACAGGGCCCGACAGAGCCCGACAGAGCCCGACAGAGCCCGACAGGGCCCAGTAGAGCCCGACAGAGCCCGACAGAGCCCGACAGAGCCCGACAGAGCCCAGTAGAGCCCGACAGAGCCCGACAGAGCCCGACAGGGCCCGACAGGGCCCGACAGAGCCCGACAGAGCCCGACAGGGCCCGACAGGGCCCGACAGAGCCCAGTAGAGCCCGACAGAGCCCGACAGAGCCCAACAGAGCCCGACAGGGCCCGAGAGGGCCCGACAGGGCCCAGTAGAGCCCGACAGAGCCCGACAGAGCCCGACAGAGCCCGACAGGGCCCGACAGAGCCCGACAGAGCCCGACAGGGCCCGACAGGGCCCGACAGAGCCCAGTAGAGCCCAGTAGAGCCCGACAGAGCCCGACAGAGCCCGACAGAGCCCGACAGGGCCCGACAGGGCCCAGTAGAGCCCGACAGAGCCCGACAGAGCCCGACAGAGCCCGACAGAGCCCAGTAGAGCCCAGTAGAGCCCGACAGAGCCCGACACTGCCCGACAGAGCCCGACAGAGCCCGACAGAGCCCGACAGGGCCCGACAGAGCCCGACAGAGCCTGACAGGGCCCGACAGAGCCCGACAGAGCCCGACAGAGCCCGACAGGGCCCAGTAGAGCCCGACAGAGCCTGACAGAGCCCGACAGAGCCCGACAGGGCCCGACAGGGCCCGACAGAGCCCGACAGAGCCCGACAGGGCCCGACAGAGCCCGACAGAGCCCGACAGAGCCCGACAGGGCCCGACAGAGCCCGACAGAGCCCGACAGGGCCCGACAGAGCCCGACAGGGCCCAGTAGAGCCCGACAGAGCCCGACAGAGCCCAGTAGAGCCCGACAGAGCCCGACAGAGCCCGACAGGGCCCGACAGAGCCCGACAGAGCCCGACAGAGCCCAGTAGAGCCCGACAGAGCCCGTCAGGGCCCGACAGGGCCCGACAGAGCCCGACAGAGCCCGACAGGGCCCAGTAGAGCCCGACAGAGCCCAGTAGAGCCCAGTAGAGCCCGACAGAGCCCAGTAGAGCCCGACAGAGCCCGACAGAGCCCGACACGGCCCGACAGAGCCCGACAGAGCCCGACAGGGCCCGACAGAGCCCGACAGGGCCCAGTAGAGCCCGACAGAGCCCGACAGAGCCCAGTAGAGCCCGACAGAGCCCGACAGAGCCCGACAGGGCCCGACAGGGCCCGACAGAGCCCGACAGAGCCCGACAGAGCCCAGTAGAGCCCGACAGAGCACGTCAGGGCCCGACAGGGCCCGACAGGGCCCAGTAGAGCCCGACAGAGCCCGACAGAGCCCAGTAGAGCCCAGTAGAGCCCGACAGAGCCCGACAGAGCCCGACAGGGCCCGACAGAGCCCGACAGAGCCCGACAGGGCCCGACAGGGCCCGACAGAGCCCGACAGAGCCCGACAGAGCCCGACAGGGCCCGACAGGGCCCGACAGAGCCCGACAGGGCCCGACAGAGCCCGACAGGGCCCGACAGTGCCCGACAGGGCCCAGTAGAGCCCGAAAGAGCCCGACAGAGCCCAGTAGAGCCCAGTAGAGCCCGACAGGGCCCGACAGGGCCCGACAGGGCCCAGTAGAGCCCGACAGAGCCCGACAGAGCCTGACAGAGCCCGACAGGGCCCGACAGGGCCCGACAGAGCCCGACAGAGCCCGACAGGGCCCAGTAGAGCCCGACAGAGCCCGACAGAGCCCGACAGAGCCCGACAGGGCCCAGTAGAGCCCGACAGAGCCCGACAGAGCCCGACAGAGCCCGACAGGGCCCGACAGGGCCCGACAGAGCCCGACAGGGCCCGACAGGGCCCGACAGGTCCCGACAGGGCCCAGTAGAGCCCGACAGAGCCCGACAGGGCCCGACAGGGCCCGACAGAGCCCGACAGGGCCCGACAGAGCCCGACAGAGCCCGACAGGGCCCGACAGGGCCCGACAGAGCCCGACAGGGCCCGACAGAGCCCGACAGAGCCCGACAGGGCCCGACAGAGCCCGACAGGGCCCGACAGAGCCCGACAGAGCCCGACAGGGCCCGACAGGGCCCGGCAGAGCCCGACAGGGCCCGACAGAGCCCGACAGGGCCCGACAGAGCCCAGTAGAGCCCAGTAGAGCCCAGTAGAGCCCGACAGAGCCCGACAGAGCCCGACAGAGCCCGACAGGGCCCGACAGAGCCCGACAGAGCCTGACAGAGCCCGACAGGGCCCAGTAGAGCCCGACAGAGCCCGACAGAGCCCGACAGAGCCCGACAGAGCCCGACAGAGCCCGACAGAGCCCAGTAGAGCCCGACAGAGCCCGACAGGGCCCGACAGGGCCCGACAGGGGCCAGTAGAGCCCGACAGAGCCCGACAGAGCCCAGTAGAGCCCAGTAGAGCCCGACAGAGCCCGACAGAGCCCGACAGAGCCCGACAGAGCCCGACAGGGCCCGACAGGGCCCAGTAGAGCCCGAAAGAGCCCGATAGAGCCCAGTAGAGCCCAGTAGAGCCCGACAGGGCCCGACAGGGCCCGACAGGGCCCAGTAGAGCCCGACAGAGCCCGACAGAGCCTGACAGAGCCCGACAGGGCCCGACAGGGCCCGACAGAGCCCGACAGAGCCCGACAGGGCCCAGTAGAGCCCGACAGAGCCCGACAGAGTCCGACAGAGCCCGACAGGGCCCAGTAGAGCCCGACAGAGCCCGACAGAGCCCGACAGAGCCCGACAGAGCCTGACAGAGCCCGACAGGGCCCGACAGGGCCCGACAGAGCCCGACAGAGCCCGACAGGGCCCAGTAGAGCCCGACAGAGCCCGACAGGGCCCAGTAGAGCCCGACAGAGCCCGACAGAGCCCGACAGAGCCCGACAGGGCCCGACAGAGCCCGACAGGGCCCAGTAGAGCCCGACAAGCCCGACAGAGCCCAGTAGAGCCCGACAGAGCCCGACAGAGCCCGACAGGGCCCGACAGGGCCCGACAGAGCCCAGTAGAGCCCGACAGAGCACGTCAGGGCCCGACAGGGCCCGACAGGGCCCAGTAGAGCCCGACAGAGCCCGACAGAGCCCAGTAGAGCCCAGTAGAGCCCGACAGAGCCCGACAGAGCCCGACAGGGCCCGACAGAGCCCGACAGAGCCCGACAGGGCCCGACAGGGCCCGACAGGGCCCAGTAGAGCCCGACAGAGCCCGACAGAGCCCGACAGAGCCCGACAGGGCCCGACAGAGCCCGACAGAGCCCGACAGGGCCCGACAGGGCCCGACAGAGCCCGACAGGGCCCGACAGTGCCCGACAGGGCCCAGTAGAGCCCGAAAGAGCCCAACAGAGCCCAGTAGAGCCCAGTAGAGCCCGACAGGGCCCGACAGGGCCCGACAGGGCCCAGTAGAGCCCGACAGAGCCCGACAGAGCCTGACAGAGCCCGACAGGGCCCGACAGGGCCCGACAGAGCCCGACAGGGCCCAGTAGAGCCCGACAGAGCCCGACAGAGCCCGACAGAGCCCGACAGGGCCCAGTAGAGCCCGACAGAGCCCGACAGAGCCCGACAGAGCCCGACAGGGCCCGACAGGGCCCGACAGAGCCCGACAGGGCCCGACAGAGCCCGACAGGGCCCGACAGGGCCCGACAGGTCCCGACAGGGCCCAGTAGAGCCCGACAGAGCCCGACAGGGCCCGACAGGGCCCGACAGAGCCCGACAGGGCCCGACAGAGCCCGACAGAGCCCGACAGGGCCCGACAGGGCCCGACAGAGCCCGACAGGGCCCGACAGAGCCCGACAGAGCCCGACAGGGCCCAGTAGAGCCCGACAGAGCCCGACAGAGCCCGACAGAGCCCGACAGAGCCCGACAGAGCCCAGTAGAGCCCGACAGAGCCCGACAGGGCCCGACAGAGCCCGACAGGGCCCGACAGGGCTCGACAGAGCCCGACAGAGCCCGAAAGGGCCCGACAGAGCCCGACAGGGCCCAGTAGAGCCCGACAGAGCCCGACAGAGCCCGACAGAGCCCAGTAGAGCCCGACAGAGCCCGACAGAGCCCGACAGAGCCCAGTAGAGCCCGACAGAGCCCGACAGGGACCGACAGGGCCCGACAGGGGCCAGTAGAGCCCGACAGAGCCCGACAGAGCCCAGTAGAGCCCAGTAGAGCCCGACAGAGCCCGACAGAGCCCGACAGAGCCCGACAGGGCCCGACAGGGCCCAGTAGAGCCCGAAAGAGCCCGACAGAGCCCAGTAGAGCCCAGTAGAGCCCGACAGGGCCCGACAGGGCCCGACAGGGCCCAGTAGAGCCCGACAGAGCCCGACAGAGCCTGACAGAGCCCGACAGGGCCCGACAGGGCCCGACAGAGCCCGACAGAGCCCGACAGGGCCCAGTAGAGCCCGACAGAGCCCGACAGAGCCCGACAGAGCCCGACAGAGCCCGACAGGGCCCAGTAGAGCCCGACAGAGCCCGACAGAGCCCGACAGAGCCCGACAGGGCCCGACAGGGCCCGACAGAGCCCGACAGAGCCCGACAGGGCCCGACAGAGCCCGACAGAGCCCGACAGGGCCCGACAGGGCCCGACAGAGCCCAGTAGAGCCCGATAGAGCCCGACAGAGCCCGACAGAGCCCGACAGGGCCCGACAGAGCCCGACAGAGCCCGACAGGGCCCGACAGGGCCCGACAGGGCCCGACAGAGCCCGACAGGGCCCGATAGAGCCCGACAGGGCCCGACAGAGCCCGACAGAGCCCGACAGGGCACGACAGAGCCCGACAGAGCCCAACAGGGCCCGACAGAGCCCGACAGAGCCTGACAGAGCCCGACAGAGCCCGACAGAGCCCAGTAGAGCCCGACAGAGCCCGACAGGGCCCGACAGAGCCCGACAGGGCCCGACAGGGCTCGACAGAGCCCGACAGAGCCCGAAAGGGCCCGACAGAGCCCGACAGGGCCCAGTAGAGCCCGACAGAGCCCGACAGAGCCCGACAGAGCCCAGTAGAGCCCGACAGAGCCCGACAGAGCCCGACAGAGCCCAGTAGAGCCCGACAGAGCCCGACAGGGACCGACAGGGCCCGACAGGGGCCAGTAGAGCCCGACAGAGCCCGACAGAGCCCAGTAGAGCCCAGTAGAGCCCGACAGAGCCCGACAGAGCCCGACAGAGCCCGACAGAGCCCGACAGGGCCCGACAGGGCCCAGTAGAGCCCGAAAGAGCCCGACAGAGCCCAGTAGAGCCCAGTAGAGCCCGACAGGGCCCGACAGGGCCCGACAGGGCCCAGTAGAGCCCGACAGAGCCCGACAGAGCCTGACAGAGCCCGACAGGGCCCGACAGGGCCCGACAGAGCCCGACAGAGCCCGACAGGGCCCAGTAGAGCCCGACAGAGCCCGACAGAGCCCGACAGAGCCCGACAGAGCCCGACAGGGCCCAGTAGAGCCCGACAGAGCCCGACAGAGCCCGACAGAGCCCGACAGGGCCCGACAGGGCCCGACAGAGCCCGACAGAGCCCGACAGGGCCCGACAGAGCCCGACAGAGCCCGACAGGGCCCGACAGGGCCCGACAGGGCCCAGTAGAGCCCGATAGAGCCCGACAGAGCCCGACAGAGCCCGACAGGGCCCGACAGAGCCCGACAGAGCCCGACAGGGCCCGACAGGGCCCGACAGGGCCCGACAGAGCCCGACAGGGCCCGATAGAGCCCGACAGGGCCCGACAGAGCCCGACAGAGCCCGACAGGGCACGACAGAGCCCGACAGAGCCCAACAGGGCCCGACAGAGCCCGACAGAGCCTGACAGAGCCCGACAGAGCCCGACAGAGCCCGACAGGGCCCGACAGGGCCCGACAGGGCCCAGTAGAGCACGACAGAGCCCGACAGGGCCCGACAGAACCCGACAGAGCCCGACAGGGCCCAGTAGAGCCCGACAGAGCCCGACAGAGCCCGACAGAGCCCGACAGGGTCCGACAGAGCCCGACAGAGCCCGACAGGGCCCAGTAGAGCCCGATAGAGCCCGACAGAGCCCGACAGAGCCCGACAGGGCCCGACAGAGCCCGACAGAGCCCGACAGGGTCCGACAGAGCCCGACAGAGCCCGACAGGGCCCGACAGAGCCCGACAGGGCCCGACAGAGCCCGACAGAGCCCGACAGAGCCCGACAGGGCCCCACAGAGCCCGACAGAGCCCGACAGGGCCCAGTAGAGCCCGACAGAGCCCGACAGAGCCCGACAGGGCCCGACAGGGCCCGACAGGGCCCGACAGGGCCCGACAGAGGCCGACAGAGCCCGACAGGGCCCAGTAGAGCCCGAAAGAGCCCGACAGAGCCCGACAGAGCCCGACAGAGCCCAGTAGAGCCCGACAGCGCCCGACAGAGCCCGACAGGGCCCGACAGGGCCCGACAGGGCCCGACAGAGCCCGACAGAGCCCGACAGGGCCCGACAGGGCCCGACAGGGCCCGACAGGGCCCAGTAGAGCCCGACAGAGCCCGACAGAGCCCGACAGAGCCCGACAGGGCCCGACAGGGCCCGACAGGGCCCAGTAGAGCCCGACAGAGCCCGACAGAGCCCGACAGGGCCCGACAGAGCCCGACAGAGCCCGACAGGGCCCGACAGGGCCCGACAGAGCCCGACAGGGCCCGACAGAGCCCGACAGGGCCCGAGAGGGCACGACAGAGCCCGACAGAGCCCGACAGGGCCCGACAGAGCCCGACAGAGCCCGACAGAGCCCGACAGGGCCCGACAGGGCCCAGTAGAGCCCGACAGAGTCCGACAGAGCCCGACAGGGCCCGACAGGGCCCAGTAGAGCCCGACAGATCCCGACAGAGCCCGACAGAGCCCGACAGAGCCCAGTAGAGCCCGACAGAGCCCGACACAGCCCGACAGAGCCCGACAGGGCCCGACAGGGCCCGACAGAGCCCGACAGAGCCCGACAGAGCCCGACAGGGCCCGACAGAGCCCGACAGAGCCTGACAGGGCCCAGTAGAGCCCGACAGAGCCCGACAGAGCCCGACAGAGCCCGACAGGGCCCGACAGCGCCCGACAGAGCCCGACAGGGCCCGACAGGGCCCGACAGGGCCCGACAGGGCCCGACAGAGCCCGACAGAGCCCGACAGGGCCCGACAGAGCCCGACAGGGCCCAGTAGAGCCCGACAGAGCCCGACAGAGCCCAGTAGAGCCCGACAGAGCCCGACAGAGCCCGACAGGGCCCGACAGAGCCCGACAGAGCCCGACAGGGCCCGACAGGGCCCGACAGAGCCCGACAGGGCCCGACAGTGCCCGACAGGGCCCAGTAGAGCCCGAAAGAGCCCAAGAGAGCCCAGTAGAGCCCAGTAGAGCCCGACAGGGCCCGACAGGGCCCGACAGGGCCCAGTAGAGCCCGACAGAGCCCGACAGAGCCCGACAGAGCCCGACAGGGCCCAGTAGAGCCCGACAGAGCCCGACAGAGCCCGACAGAGCCCGACAGGGCCCGACAGGGCCCGACAGAGCCCGACAGGGCCCGACAGAGCCCGACAGGGCCCGACAGGGCCCGACAGGTCCCGACAGGGCCCAGTAGAGCCCGACAGAGCCCGACAGAGCCCGACAGGGCCCGACAGGGCCCGACAGAGCCCGACAGGGCCCGACAGAGCCCGACAGAGCCCGACAGGGCCCGACAGGGCCCGACAGAGCCCGACAGGGCCCGACAGAGCCCGACAGAGCCCGACAGGGCCCAGTAGAGCCCGACAGAGCCCGACAGAGCCCGACAGAGCCCGACAGAGCCCAGTAGAGCCCGACAGAGCCCGACAGAGCCCGACAGGGCCCGACAGAGCCCGACAGGGCCCGACAGGGCTCGACAGAGCCCGACAGAGCCCGACAGGGCCCGACAGAGCCCGACAGGGCCCAGTAGAGCCCGAGAGAGCCCGACAGAGCCCGACAGAGCCCGACAGAGCCCAGTAGAGCCCGACAGAGCCCGACAGAGCCCGACAGAGCCCAGTAGAGCCCGACAGGGCCCGACAGGGCCCGACAGGGGCCAGTAGAGCCCGACAGAGCCCGACAGAGCCCAGTAGAGCCCAGTAGAGCCCGACAGAGCCCGACAGAGCCCGACAGAGCCCGACAGGGCCCGACAGGGCCCAGTAGAGCCCGAAAGAGCCCGACAGAGCCCAGTAGAGCCCAGTAGAGCCCGACAGGGCCCGACAGGGCCCGACAGGGCCCAGTAGAGCCCGACAGAGCCCGACAGAGCCTGACAGAGCCCGACAGGGCCCGACAGGGCCCGACAGAGCCCGACAGAGCCCGACAGGGCCCAGTAGAGCCCGACAGAGCCCGACAGAGCCCGACAGAGCCCGACAGAGCCCGACAGGGCCCAGTAGAGCCCGACAGAGCCCGACAGAGCCCGACAGAGCCCGACAGGGCCCGACAGGGCCCGACAGAGCCCGACAGAGCCCGACAGGGCCCGACAGAGCCCGACAGAGCCCGACAGGGCCCGACAGGGCCCGACAGAGCCCAGTAGAGCCCGATAGAGCCCGACAGAGCCCGACAGAGCCCGACAGGGCCCGACAGAGCCCGACAGAGCCCGAAAGGGCCCGACAGGGCCCGACAGGGCCCGACAGGGCCCGACAGGGCCCGATAGAGCCCGACAGGGCCCGACAGAGCCCGACAGAGCCCGACAGGGCACGACAGAGCCCGACAGAGCCCAACAGGGCCCGACAGAGCCCGACAGAGCCCGACAGAGCCCGACAGAGCCCGACAGAGCCCGACAGGGCCCGACAGGGCCCGACAGGGCCCAGTAGAGCACGACAGAGCCCGACAGGGCCCGACAGAACCCGACAGAGCCCGACAGGGCCCAGTAGAGCCCGAAAGAGCCCGACAGAGCCCGACAGAGCCCGACAGAGCCCAGTAGAGCCCGACAGCGCCCGACAGAGCCCGACAGGGCCCGACAGGGCCCGACAGAGCCCGACAGAGCCCGACAGGGCCCGACAGGGCCCGACAGGGCCCAGTAGAGCCCGACAGAGCCCGACAGAGCCCGACAGAGCCCGACAGGGCCCGACAGGGCCCGACAGGGCCCAGTAGAGCCCGACAGAGCCCGACAGAGCCCGACAGGGCCCGACAGAGCCCGATAGAGCCCGACAGGGCCCGACAGGGCCCGACAGAGCCCGACAGGGCCCGACAGAGCCCGACAGGGCCCGAGAGGGCACGACAGAGCCCGACAGAGCCCGACAGGGCCCGACAGAGCCCGACAGAGCCCGACAGAGCCCGACAGAACCCGACAGAGCCCGACAGAGCCCAGTAGAGCCCAGTAGAGCCCGACAGAGCCCGACAGAGCCCGACAGAGCCCGACAGGGCCCGACAGGGCCCAGTAGAGCCCGACAGAGCCCGACAGAGCCCGACAGGGCCCGACAGGGCCCAGTAGAGCCCGACAGATCCCGACAGAGCCCGACAGAGCCCGACAGAGCCCAGTAGAGCCCGACAGAGCCCGACACAGCCCGACAGAGCCCGACAGGGCCCGACAGAGCCCGACAGAGCCCGACAGGGCCCGACAGGGCCCAGTAGAGCCCGACAGAGCCCGACAGGGCCCGACAGAGCCCGACAGAGCCTGACAGGGCCCGACAGAGCCCGACAGAGCCCGACAGAGCCCGATAGGGCCCAGTAGAGCCCGACAGAGCCCGACAGAGCCCGACAGAGCCCGACAGGGCCCGACAGCGCCCGACAGAGCCCGACAGGGCCCGACAGGGCCCGACAGAGCCCGACAGAGCCCGACAGGGCCCGACAGAGCCCGACAGGGCCCAGTAGAGCCCGACAGAGCCCGACAGAGCCCAGTAGAGCCCGACAGAGCCCGACAGAGCCCGACAGGGCCCGACAGAGCCCGACAGAGCCCGACAGAGCCCAGTAGAGCCCGACAGAGCCCGTTAGGGCCCGACAGGGCCCGACAGGGCCCAGTAGAGCCCGACAGAGCCCGACAGAGCCCAGTAGAGCCCAGTAGAGCCCGACAGAGCCCGACAGGGCCCGACAGAGCCCGACAGAGCCCGACAGGGCCCGACAGGGCCCGACAGGACCCAGTAGAGCCCGACAGAGCCCGACAGAGCCCGACAGAGCCCGACAGGGCCCGACAGAGCCCGACAGGGCCCGACAGGGCCCGACAGAGCCCAGTAGAGCCCGACAGAGCCGACAGAGCCCGACAGGGCCCGACAGAGCCCGACAGAGCCCGACAGGGCCCGACAGGGCCCGACAGAGCCCGACAGGGCCCGACAGGGCCCGACAGGGCCCAGTAGAGCCCGAAAGAGCCCGACAGAGCCCAGTAGAGCCCAGTAGAGCCCGACAGAGCCCGACAGAGCCCGACAGGGCCCGACAGCGCCCGACAGAGCCCGACAGGGCCCGACAGGGCCCGACAGAGCCCGACAGAGCCCGACAGGGCCCGACAGAGCCCGACAGGTCCCAGTAGAGCCCGACAGAGCCCGACAGAGCCCAGTAGAGCCCGACAGAGCCCGACAGAGCCCGACAGGGCCCGACAGAGCCCGACAGAGCCCGACAGAGCCCAGTAGAGCCCGACAGAGCCCGTTAGGGCCCGACAGGGCCCGACAGGGCCCAGTAGAGCCCGACAGAGCCCGACAGAGCCCAGTAGAGCCCAGTAGAGCCCGACAGAGCCCGA
This sequence comes from Caloenas nicobarica, assembly GCF_036013445.1. Lineage (NCBI taxonomy): Eukaryota > Metazoa > Chordata > Aves > Columbiformes > Columbidae > Caloenas > Caloenas nicobarica. The sequence continues at coordinate 10,939 of NW_027017450.1, read as the reverse complement.
CAGGGCCCGACAGAGCCCGACAGAGCCCGACAGGGCCCGACAGGGCCCGACAGGGCCCAGTAGAGCCCGACAGAGCCCGACAGAGCCCGACAGAGCCCGACAGGGCCCGACAGAGCCCGACAGGGCCCGACAGGGCCCAGTAGAGCCCGACAGGGCCCAGTAGAGCCCGACAGAGCCCGAAAGAGCCCGACAGAGCCCAGTAGAGCCCAGTAGAGCCCGACAGGGCCCGACAGGGCCCGACAGGGCCCAGTAGAGCCCGACAGAGCCCGACAGAGCCTGACAGAGCCCGACAGGGCCCGACAGGGCCCGACAGAGCCCGACAGAGCCCGACAGGGCCCAGTAGAGCCCGACAGAGCCCGACAGAGCCCGACAGGGCCCGACAGAGCCCGACAGGGCCCAGTAGAGCCCGACAGAGCCCGACAGAGCCCGACAGGGCCCGACAGGGCCCGAAAGAGCCCGACAGAGCCCGACAGGGCCCGACAGAGCCCGACAGGGCCCGACAGGGCCCAGTAGAGCCCGATAGAGCCCGACAGAGCCCGACAGGGCCCGACAGAGCCCGACAGAGCCCGACAGGGCCCGACAGGGCCCGACAGGGCCCGACAGGGCCCGACAGAGCCCGACAGGGCCCGATAGAGCCCGACAGGGCCCGACAGAGCTCGACAGAGCCCGACAGGGCACGACAGAGCCCGACAGAGCCCGACAGGGCCCGACAGAGCCCGACAGAGCCCAGTAGAGCCCGACAGAGCCCGACAGGGCCCGACAGGGCCCAGTAGAGCTCGACAGAGCCCAGTAGAGCCCAGTAGAGCCCGACAGAGCCCGACAGAGCCCGACAGAGCCCGACAGGCCCGACAGGGCCCGACAGGGCCCAGTAGAGCCCGACAGAGCCCGACAGGGCCCGACAGAACCCGACAGAGCCCGACAGGGCCCGACAGAGCCCGACAGAGCCCGACAGGGCCCAGTAGAGCCCGACAGAGCCCGACAGAGCCCGACAGAGCCCGACAGGGCCCGACAGAGCCCGACAGAGCCCGACAGGGCCCGACAGAGCCCGACAGAGCCCGACAGAGCACGACAGGGCCCCACAGAGCCCGACAGAGCCCGACAGGGCCCAGTAGAGCCCGACAGAGCCCGACAGAGCCCGACAGAGCCCGACAGAGCCCGACAGGGCCCAGTAGAGCCCGACAGAGCCCGACAGGGCCCGACAGAGCCCGACAGAGCCTGACAGGGCCCGACAGAGCCCGACAGAGCCCGACAGAGCCCGACAGGGCCCAGTAGAGCCCGACAGAGCCCGACAGAGCCCGACAGAGCCCGACAGGGCCCGACAGGGCCCGACAGGGCCCGACAGAGCCCGACAGGGCCCGACAGAGCCCGACAGAGCCCGACAGAGCCCGACAGGGCCCGACAGAGCCCGACAGAGCCCGACAGGGCCCGACAGAGCCCGACAGGGCCCAGTAGAGCCCGACAGAGCCCGACAGAGCCCAGTAGAGCCCGACAGAGCCCGACAGAGCCCGACAGGGCCCGACAGAGCCCGACAGAGCCCGACAGAGCCCGACAGGGCCCGACAGAGCCCGACAGGGCCCGACAGTGCCCGACAGGGCCCAGTAGAGCCCGAAAGAGCCCGACAGAGCCCAGTAGAGCCCAGTAGAGCCCGACAGGGCCCGACAGGGCCCGACAGGGCCCAGTAGAGCCCGACAGAGCCCGACAGAGCCTGACAGAGCCCGACAGGGCCCGACAGGGCCCGACAGAGCCCGACAGGGCCCAGTAGAGCCCGACAGAGCCCGACAGAGCCCGACAGAGCCCGACAGGGCCCAGTAGAGCCCGACAGAGCCCGACAGAGCCCGACAGAGCCCGACAGGGCCCGACAGGGCCCGACAGAGCCCCGACAGGGCCCGACAGAGCCCGACAGGGCCCGACAGGGCCCGACAGGTCCCGACAGGGCCCAGTAGAGCCCGACAGAGCCCGACAGGGCCCGACAGGGCCCGACAGAGCCCGACAGGCCCGACAGAGCCCGACAGAGCCCGACAGGGGCCCGACAGGGCCCGACAGAGCCCGACAGGGCCCGACAGAGCCCGACAGAGCCCGACAGAGCCCGACAGAGCCCGACAGGGCCAGTAGAGCCCGACAGAGCCCGACAGAGCCCGACAGAGCCCGACAGAGCCCAGTAGAGCCCGACAGAGCCCGACAGAGCCCGACAGGGCCCGACAGAGCCCGACAGGGCCCGACAGGGCTCGACAGAGCCCGACAGAGCCCGACAGGGCCCGACAGAGCCCGACAGGGCCCAGTAGAGCCCGACAGAGCCCGACAGAGCCCGACAGAGCCGAGTAGAGCCCGACAGAGCCCGACAGAGCCCGACAGAGCCCAGTAGAGCCCGACAGAGCCCGACAGGGCCCGACAGGGCCCGACAGGGGCCAGTAGAGCCCGACAGAGCCCGACAGAGCCCAGTAGAGCCCAGTAGAGCCCGACAGAGCCCGACAGAGCCCGACAGAGCCCGACAGAGCCCGACAGAGCCCGACAGGGCCCGACAGGGCCCAGTAGTGCCCGAAAGAGCCCGATAGAGCCCAGTAGAGCCCAGTAGAGCCCGACAGGGCCCGACAGGGCCCGACAGGGCCCAGTAGAGCCCGACAGAGCCCGACAGAGCCTGACAGAGCCCGACAGGGCCCGACAGGGCCCGACAGAGCCCGACAGAGCCCGACAGGGCCCAGTAGAGCCCGACAGAGCCCGACAGATCCCGACAGAGCCCGACAGGGCCCAGTAGAGCCCGACAGAGCCCGACAGAGCCCGACAGAGCCCGACAGGGCCCGACAGAGCCCGACAGGGCCCAGTAGAGCCCGACAAGCCCGACAGAGCCCAGTAGAGCCCGACAGAGCCCGACAGAGCCCGACAGGGCCCGACAGGGCCCGACAGGGCCCGACAGAGCCCGACAGGGCCCGACAGGGCCCGACAGAGCCCGACAGGGCCCGACAGAGCCCGACAGAGCCCGACAGGGCCCGACAGAGCCCGACAGAGCCCGACAGGGCCCAGTAGAGCCCGACAGAGCCCGACAGAGCCCGACAGAGCCCGACAGAGCCCGACAGAGCCCAGTAGAGCCCGACAGAGCCCGACAGAGCCCGACAGGGCCCGACAGAGCCCGACAGGGCCCGACAGGGCCCGACAGAGCCCGACAGGGCCCAGTAGAGCCCGACAGAGCCCGACAGAGCCCGACAGAGCCCAGTAGAGCCCGACAGAGCCCGACAGAGCGCGACAGAGCCCAGTAGAGCCCGACAGAGCACGTCAGGGCCCGACAGGGCCCGACAGGGCCCAGTAGAGCCCGACAGAGCCCGACAGAGCCCAGTAGAGCCCAGTAGAGCCCGACAGAGCCCGACAGAGCCCGACAGGGCCCGACAGAGCCCGACAGAGCCCGACAGGGCCCGACAGGGCCCGACAGGGCCCAGTAGAGCCCGACAGAGCCCGACAGAGCCCGACAGAGCCCGACAGGGCCCGACAGGGCCCGACAGGGCCCGACAGAGCCCAGTAGAGCCCGACAGAGCCCGACAGAGCCCGACAGGGCCCGACAGAGCCCGACAGAGCCCGACAGGGCCCGACAGGGCCCGACAGAGCCCGACAGGGCCCGACAGTGCCCGACAGGGCCCAGTAGAGCCCGAAAGAGCCCAACAGAGCCCAGTAGAGCCCAGTAGAGCCCGACAGGGCCCGACAGGGCCCGACAGGGCCCAGTAGAGCCCGACAGAGCCCGACAGAGCCTGACAGAGCCCGACAGGGCCCGACAGGGCCCGACAGAGCCCAACAGGGCCCAGTAGAGCCCGACAGAGCCCGACAGAGCCCGACAGAGCCCGACAGGGCCCAGTAGAGCCCGACAGAGCCCGACAGAGCCCGACAGAGCCCGACAGGGCCCGACAGGGCCCGACAGAGCCCGACAGGGCCCGACAGAGCCCGACAGGGCCCGACAGGGCCCGACAGGTCCCGACAGGGCCCAGTAGAGCCCGACAGAGCCCGACAGGGCCCGACAGGGCCCGACAGAGCCCGACAGGGCCCGACAGAGCCCGACAGAGCCCGACAGGGCCCGACAGGGCCCGACAGAGCCCGACAGGGCCCGACAGAGCCCGACAGAGCCCGACAGGGCCCAGTAGAGCCCGACAGAGCCCGACAGAGCCCGACAGAGCCCGACAGAGCCCGACAGAGCCCAGTAGAGCCCGACAGAGCCCGACAGAGCCCGACAGGGCCCGACAGAGCCCGACAGGGCCCGACAGGGCCCGACAGAGCCCGACAGGGCCCAGTAGAGCCCGACAGAGCCCGACAGAGCCCGACAGAGCCCAGTAGAGCCCGACAGAGCCCGACAGAGCCCGACAGAGCCCAGTAGAGCCCGACAGAGCCCGACAGGGCCCGACAGGGCCCGACAGGGGCCAGTAGAGCCCGACAGAGCCCGACAGAGCCCAGTAGAGCCCAGTAGAGCCCGACAGAGCCCGACAGAGCCCGACAGAGCCCGACAGAGCCCGACCGGGCCCGACAGGGCCCAGTAGAGCCCGAAAGAGCCCGACAGAGCCCAGTAGAGCCCAGTAGAGCCCGACAGGGCCCGACAGGGCCCGACAGGGCCCAGTAGAGCCCGACAGAGCCCGACAGAGCCTGACAGAGCCCGACAGGGCCCGACAGGGCCCGACAGAGCCCGACAGAGCCCGACAGGGCCCAGTAGAGCCCGACAGAGCCCGACAGAGCCCGACAGAGCCCGACAGAGCCCGACAGGGCCCGACAGAGCCCGACAGAGCCCGACAGGGCCCGACAGGGCCCGACAGGGCCCGATAGAGCCCGACAGGGCCCGACAGAGCCCGACAGAGCCCGACAGGGCACGACAGAGCCCGACAGAGCCCGACAGGGCCCGACAGAGCCCGACAGAGCCTGACAGAGCCCGACAGAGCCCGACAGAGCCCGACAGGGCCCGACAGGGCCCGACAGGGCCCAGTAGAGCACGACAGAGCCCGACAGGGCCCGACAGAACCCGACAGAGCCCGACAGGGCCCAGTAGAGCCCGACAGAGCCCGACAGAGCCCGACAGAGCCCGACAGGGTCCGACAGAGCCCGACAGAGCCCGACAGGGCCCAGTAGAGTCCGATAGAGCCCGACAGAGCCCGACAGAGCCCGACAGGGCCCGACAGAGCCCGACAGAGCCCGACAGGGTCCGAAAAACCCCACAGAGCCCGACAGGGCCCGACAGAGCCCGACAGGGCCCGACAGAGCCCGACAGAGCCCGACAGAGCCCGACAGGGCCCCACAGAGCCCGACAGAGCCCGACAGGGCCCAGTAGAGCCCGACAGAGCCCGACAGAGCCCGACAGGGCCCGACAGGGCCCGACAGGGCCCGACAGAGGCCGACAGAGCCCGACAGGGCCCAGTAGAGCCCGAAAGAGCCCGGCAGAGCCCGACAGAGCCCGACAGAGCCCAGTAGAGCCCGACAGCGCCCGACAGAGCCCGACAGGGCCCGACAGGGCCCGACAGGGCCCAGTAGAGCCCGAAAGAGCCCGGCAGAGCCCGACAGAGCCCGACAGAGCCCAGTAGAGCCCGACAGCGCCCGACAGCGCCCGACAGAGCCCGACAGAGCCCGACAGAGCCCAGTAGAGCCCGACAGAGCCCGACAGAGCCCGACAGGGCCCGACAGGGCCCGACAGGGCCCAGTAGAGCCCGACAGAGCCCGACAGAGCCCGACAGAGCCCGACAGGGCCCGACAGGGCCCGACAGGGCCCAGTAGAGCTAGACAGAGCCCGACAGAGCCCGACAGGGCCCGACAGAGCCCGACAGAGCCCGACAGGGCCCGACAGGCCCGACAGAGCCCGACAGGGCCCGACAGAGCCCGACAGGGCCCGAGAGGGCACGACAGAGCCCGACAGAGCCCGACAGGCCCGACAGAGCCCGACAGAGCCCGACAGAGCCCGACAGAACCCGACAGAGCCCGACAGAGCCCAGTAGAGCCCAGTAGAGCCCGACAGAGCCCGACAGAGCCCGACAGAGCCCGACAGGGCCCGACAGGGCCCAGTAGAGCCCGACAGAGCCCGACAGAGCCCGACAGGGCCCGACAGGGCCCAGTAGAGCCCGACAGAGCCCGACACAGCCCGACAGAGCCCGACAGGGCCCGACAGAGCCCGACAGAGCCCGACAGGCCCCGACAGGGCCCAGTAGAGCCCGACAGAGCCCGACAGGGCCCGACAGAGCCCGACAGAGCCTGACAGGGCCCGACAGAGCCCGACAGAGCCCGACAGAGCCCGATAGGGCCCAGTAGAGCCCGACAGAGCCCGACAGAGCCCGACAGAGCCCGACAGGGCCCGACAGAGCCCGACAGGGCCCGACAGGGCCCGACAGAGCCCGACAGAGCCCGACAGGGCCCCACAGAGCCCGACAGGGCCCAGTAGAGCCCGACAGAGCTCGACAGAGCCCAGTAGAGCCCGACAGAGCCCGACAGAGCCCGACAGGGCCCGACAGAGCCCGACAGAGCCCGACAGAGCCCAGTAGAGCCCGACAGAGCCCGTTAGGGCCCGACAGGGCCCGACAGGGCCCAGTAGAGCCCGACAGAGCCCGACAGAGCCCAGTAGAGCCCAGTAGAGCCCGACAGAGCCCGACAGGGCCCGACAGAGCCCGACAGAGCCCGACAGGGCCCGACAGGGCCCGACAGGACCCAGTAGAGCCCGACAGAGCCCGACAGAGCCCGACAGAGCCCGACAGGGCCCGACAGAGCCCGACAGGGCCCGACAGGGCCCGACAGAGCCCAGTAGAGCCCGACAGAGCCGACAGAGCCCGACAGGGCCCGACAGAGCCCGACAGAGCCCGACAGGGCCCGACAGGGCCCGACAGAGCCCGACAGGGCCCGACAGGGCCCGACAGGGCCCAGTAGAGCCCGAAAGAGCCCGACAGAGCCCAGTAGAGCCCAGTAGAGCCCGACAGAGCCCGACAGAGCCCGACAGGGCCCGACAGCGCCCGACAGAGCCCGACAGGGCCCGACAGGGCCCGACAGAGCCCGACAGGGCCCGACAGATCCCGACAGAGCCCGACAGGGCCCGACAGAGCCCGACAGGGCCCAGTAGAGCCCGACAGAGCCCGACAGAGCCCAGTAGAGCCCGACAGAGCCCGACAGAGCCCGACAGGGCCCGACAGAGCCCGACAGAGCCCGACAGAGCCCAGTAGAGCCCGACAGAGCCCGTTAGGGCCCGACAGGGCCCGACAGGGCCCAGTAGAGCCCGACAGAGTCGACAGAGCCCAGTAGAGCCCAGTAGAGCCCGACAGAGCCCGACAGGGCCCGACAGAGCCCGACAGAGCCCGACAGGGCCCGACAGGGCCCGACAGGACCCAGTAGAGCCCGACAGAGCCCGACAGAGCCCGACAGAGCCCGACAGGGCCCGACAGAGCCCGACAGGGCCCGACAGGGCCCGACAGAGCCCAGTAGAGCCCGACAGAGCCGACAGAGCCCGACAGGGCCCGACAGAGCCCGACAGAGCCCGACAGGGCCCGACAGGGCCCGACAGAGCCCGACAGGGCCCGACAGGGCCCGACAGGGCCCAGTAGAGCCTGAAAGAGCCCAACAGAGCCCAGTAGAGCCCAGTAGAGCCCGACAGAGCCCGACAGAGCCCGACAGGGCCCGACAGCGCCCGACAGAGCCCGACAGGGCCCGACAGGGCCCGACAGAGCCCGACAGAGCCCGACAGGGCCCGACAGAGCCCGACAGGGCCCAGTAGAGCCCGACAGAGCCCGACAGAGCCCAGTAGAGCCCGACAGAGCCCGACAGAGCCCGACAGGGCCCGACAGAGCCCGACAGAGCCCGACAGAGCCCAGTAGAGCCCGACAGAGCCCGTTAGGGCCCGACAGGGCCCGACAGGGCCCAGTAGAGCCCGACAGAGCCCGACAGAGCCCAGTAGAGCCCAGTAGAGCCCGACAGAGCCCGACAGGGCCCGACAGAGCCCGACAGAGCCCGACAGGGCCCGACAGGCCCGACAGGGCCCAGTAGAGCCCGACAGAGCCCGACAGGGCCCGACAGAGCCCGACAGGGCCCGACAGGGCCCGACAGAGCCCGACAGGGCCCGACAGAGCCCGACAGAGCCCGACAGAGCGCGACAGGGCCCGACAGAGCCCGACAGAGCCCGACAGGGCCCAGTAGAGCCCGACAGAGCCCGACAGAGCCCGACAGAGCCCGACAGAGCCCGACAGGGCCCAGTAGAGCCCGACAGGGCCCAGTAGAGCCCGACAGAGCCCGAAAGAGCCCGACAGAGCCCAGTAGAGCCCAGTAGAGCCCGACAGGGCCCGACAGGGCCCGACAGGGCCCAGTAGAGCCCGACAGAGCCCGACAGAGCCTGACAGAGCCCGACAGGCCCGACAGGGCCCGACAGAGCCCGACAGAGCCCGACAGGGCCCAGTAGAGCCCGACAGAGCCCGACAGAGCCCGACAGAGCCCGGACAGAGCCCGACAGGGCCCAGTAGAGCCCGACAGAGCCCGACAGAGCCCGACAGAGCCCGACAGGGCCCGACAGGGCCCGAAAGAGCCCGACAGAGCCCGACAGAGCCCGACAGGGCCCGACAGAGCCCGACAGGGCCCGACAGGGCCCGACAGAGCCCGACAGGGCCCGACAGAGCCCGACAGAGCCCGACAGAGCGCGACAGGGCCCGACAGAGCCCGACAGAGCCCGACAGGGCCCAGTAGAGCCCGACAGAGCCCGACAGAGCCCGACAGAGCCCGACAGAGCCCGACAGGGCCCAGTAGAGGCCCGACAGGGCCCGAAAGAGCCCGACAGAGCCCAGTAGAGCCCAGTAGAGCCCGACAGGGCCCGACAGGGCCCGACAGGGCCCAGTAGAGCCCGACAGAGCCCGACAGAGCCTGACAGAGCCCGACAGGGCCCGACAGGGCCCGACAGAGCCCGACAGAGCCCGACAGGGCCCAGTAGAGCCCGACAGAGCCCGACAGAGCCCGACAGAGCCCGACAGAGCCCGACAGGGCCCAGTAGAGCCCGACAGAGCCCGACAGAGCCCGACAGAGCCCGACAGGGCCCGACAGGGCCCGAAAGAGCCCGACAGAGCCCGACAGGGCCCGACAGAGCCCGACAGGGCCCGACAGGGCCCAGTAGAGCCCGATAGAGCCCGACAGAGCCCGACAGGGCCCGACAGAGCCCGACAGAGCCCGACAGGGCCCGACAGGGCCCGACAGGGCCCGACAGAGCCCGACAGGGCCCGATAGAGCCCGACAGGGCCCGACAGAGCTCGACAGAGCCCGACAGGGCACGACAGAGCCCGACAGAGCCCGACAGGGCCCGACAGAGCCCGACAGAGCCCAGTAGAGCCCGACAGAGCCCGACAGGGCCCGACAGGGCCCAGTAGAGCTCGACAGAGCCCAGTAGAGCCCAGTAGAGCCCGACAGAGCCCGACAGAGCCCAGTAAGCCTGACAGAGCCCCGACAGGGCCCGACAGGGCCCGACAGGGCCCAGTAGAGCCCGACAGAGCCCGACAGGGCCCGACAGAAACCCGACAGAGCCCGACAGGGCCCGACAGAGCCCGACAGAGCCCGACAGGGCCCAGTAGAGCCCGACAGAGCCCGACAGAGCCCGACAGAGCCCGACAGGGCCCGACAGAGCCCGACAGAGCCCGACAGAGCCCGACAGGGCCCGACAGAGCCCGACAGAGCCCGACAGAGCCCGACAGGGCCCCACAGAGCCCGACAGAGCCCGACAGGGCCCAGTAGAGCCCGACAGAAGCGTAAGGCCGACAGAGCCCGACAGAGCCCGACAGAGCCCGACAGAGCCCGACAGGGCCGAAGAGTCACAGTAGAGCCCGACAGAGCCCGACAGGGCCCGACAGAGCCCGACAGAGCCTGAACGGGCGCCCGACAGAGCCCGACAGAGCCCGTAGCGACAGAGCCCGACAGGCCCAGTAGAGCCCGACAGAGCCCGACAGAGCCCGACAGAGCCCGACAGGGCCCGACAGGGCCCGACAGAGCCCGACAGAGCCCGACAGGGCCCGACAGAGCCCGACAGAGCCCGACAGGCCCGACAGAGGCCGAAGGGCCGACAGGGCCCGACAGAGCCCGACAGGGCCCAGTAGAGCCCGACAGAGCCCGACAGAGCCCAGTAGAGCCCGACAGAGCCCGACAGAGCCCGACAGGGCCCGACAGAGCCCGACAGAGCGACAACAGAGCCGACAGAGCCCAGTAGAGCCCGACAGAGCCCGACAGAGCCCAGTAGAGCCCGACAGAGCCCGACAGAGCCCAGTAGAGCCCGACAGGGCCCAGTAAGCCCGACAGAGCCCAGTAGAGCCCGACAGAGCCCGACAGAGCCCGACAGGGCCCGACAGAGCCCGACAGAGCCCGACAGGGCCCGACAGAGCCCGACAGAGCCCAGTAAGGCCCAGTAGAGCCCGACAGAGCCCAGTAGAGCCCGACAGAGCCCGACAGAGCCCAGAGAGCCCGACAGGGCCCAGTAGAGCCCGACAGAGCCCGACAGAGCCCAGTAGAGCCCGACAGAGCCCGACAGAGCCCGACAGGGCCCGACAGAGCCCGACAGAGCCCGAGCAGAGGCCCGACAGAGCCCGACAGGGCCCAGTAGAGCCCGACAGAGCCCGACAGAGCCCAGTAGAGCCCGACAGAGCCCGGACAGAGCCCCGACAGAGGCCCGACAGGGCCCGACAGAGCCCGACAGAGCCCGACAGAGCCCAGTAGAGCCCGACAGAGCACAGCAGGGCCGACAGGGCCCGACAGGGCCCAGTAGAGCCCGACAGAGCCCGACAGAGCCCAGAGAGCCCAGTAGAGCCCGACAGAGCCCGACAGAGCCCGACAGGGCCCGACAGAGCCCGACAGAGCCCCCACAGGGCCCGACAGAGCCCGACAGAGCCCGACAGAGCCCGACAGGGCCCGACAGGGCCCGACAGAGCCAGTAGAGCCCGACAGAGCCCGACAGAGCCCGACAGGGCCGACAGAGCCCCGACAGAGC